>NW_010515600.1:70307-72841 GCF_000687285.1 Phaethon lepturus
GATACAGTATAAAATATTCTCCAAGAGTGGGCTGCGAGAAAGGCAGAAAAAAGAAGAACGCATGAAATGGAGTGCTGCTATCAGAAGCGCTAGCTATTTGCAGGATTCTTATGTCAACAGGACCAGTAAACAAGTGTTAATATTTCTAGTGGAAGGAGCATCCGTGGGGAATTCAATGTAGTTAGCTGCACAGAGCAGAGGATCGGATCGGCGAGGGAATTGTGTCGGCTCCGGCGAGCCGGCAGTACGTGGCTGTCAGGAGCGTGAAATGGAGCTGCTTCAAAGCCGAGTAGGCTGTGACCTGAATGCCGCACATCCATGCGCTCAGCGTGAGGGGATCAATGACAGCATTTGCCAGGCTCTAGTCATCCCCTCTGCTAATGAAAGCAGCCCTGAAAGGCATAATGCAGGGCCTCCAGGCAGCCTAAAGCCGAGCATTAGCAGAGTTTGTTATGAGCTTGGCTGGTGAGTGCACAGAGTACCAAAGGCCCCCTCCTCTGCTGCTCTACCCACCAACTCCCACCGGCTGTCTGTTTAGTGTCACTCAGCTGGGATGGATCCCGTTAAAGATCTGACGCTTAGCAAGGACTCAGAGGTGTCTGGAACGCCTGCCTCTAATCATAAACACCACAGCTGGCAATGATGTAGTCGAGAAAAAAAATCACCTTGATCCAGCAGCACACATTCCCTTTGATGTTTCTGCAGTGAGTTCACTGCCCAGAGAAAAAGGTACTGCTTTAAAAAAAAAATAAAAAAATCAGGCTTGACATTCTCAAATCATAACCATATGACTCTCAATTCCAAGCTTAAAAAAGCCCCACAGCCCAATCCCAGGAAAACACAACATTTTCTTCTGAGAAACTCAGGGAAGAAGCATCTGACAATGATAACATGAAACAGGTTTGGAAGATAATGGCAGTTTGAGAAGAAAACACTTCCAAAAAATTCAGACTGCCACTACCAAAAATGGAAGAAGCCTTCTGCCAAAGATTGCAAACTGTGGTGACCTCAAGCAAGAGACTGTAGCTGATTCAAGGGAAAAATGAAAACTTTTCAAAGACAACATTGCTTGTGCTCTGCCACTGTTTATAAGTGCCTTATGCCCTCTTGCCTTTCGGGGTGGCCTGGTAAACACAAGAGCCCTTCTGTATTTTCCAGTCCTCTGCCACAAAATTCTGTTAAATATTCAACTCTATGAGCATGATTTTTTTTTCTTTTTAACCCAGTGAGGTTACAAAGAAAATTGTGAATCCAGTGCAAAAAGCATGTTATTTTTTTGCATCTGCCCCTGTGTTGCATATATGGTCATCAAATATCCAAATGTCCTATTTATTTTCATACTGCTTGGATTTCTTAATAGGAAAAAACCACTGTTTTTCTTGCATGATTTCTTTCTAGACATGGAGTGCCACATATACCATTTGCTAAAAATCTGAGAAGACTGTGATTTGTGTTCTCTGACACATCCGTGCTATTGCTTCCTTATGTTAAGCCATCATATGCTAACACAGATAAAGAGCCTGATTTGAACAATCTTACCACAATGTACAGTCTAATTTTGTTTTCATTATTTGCAGCAAGGGAGCATTACAATTAATAATGAAGTTCTTTCCAAGGCCATATGAAGAAAATGGCATACTACACACACCAATGCAGAGGCTTATTTGCTAAGGACAGACAGAAAAATTTGGAACTAACTTTGAAAACTGCCTCTAAAAACGTATCTTCAGAATTCGCCCCTATTTGCACTTTTAAATACCTAGCATTTTTACATGTAAAATGAACAGCTGGCACAGAAGCAACTGCAAATTCAAGTGTATTTTTTGCCTTTCTGGATGTTCTTTTAAAATGTCTTTTTTCATGCTTTCACGTTACCCACAGGTTTATTTTCTTACCCAGATAAAGAGACCAGGATGCATCCCTCAGAATCAGAAACAATACTAGCAGCCATTCCCTAACGAGAAAACGAAAGACGACTGCACAGTTTCATTACCTTTGCTATTAAAATGCAGTATTTGTTACCGTGGCTCAAACCGATCAGAGCCATCCTGACACAACTAAAGCAGAGAAGTGACATGCTGTATACAAAACACAGAGCTCAAGAGTGAGTGTAAATTGAGCTACCATGTCATGGCTGGAAAATCTGGGAGCTGTATTCCAAACCTATGTGAGGTTTCACAGGCTGTTTGTGCTGACAGCCTCCCCTGCAATTCCCCCAAATGTTGCAGATTTAGATAAGATTCAGATTTATTAAGTTTATGTACTGTTTTACGGTGGCGTGCGCGCGCACGCGCATGTGTATGTGAGCGTATGTGAAGGAGAGAGAGAGAGAGAGGCTAGCTCAGCTGCGTTGTGAAACACCAGCGATTTACATACCCCTATATGGCAATTTTTCTCTTATACTATATGTAAGCAAAATACAATTAAATAATAGTCTAGATCTGCAGCCCTAGTGACACTTAAAAAGATGTGAGGAAGTGACAGAAACGTCTTTGTTTCCATGTGCATCTATCTCCTGTTTTCAACCAGCAGGA
>NW_010515600.1:72872-77198 GCF_000687285.1 Phaethon lepturus
GAAAACTGTTACTAACATACTGTCACAAACACAGGTTAATTGATTTTACTCCGACCAAAATGATTGTTTAAAAATAATTTAAAAAAGTAAAAAATTTCCTCAAGCCTAGTGGAGAATTATGGATTTTACCGCAATGGCACGTACAGAGCTCATTTGTTTACTTCTGTGTATGCAAGAGTTCAGGAGGTGGGAGTCAAGATACGTGTCCCATTCTTCAAGGCAAAATCAGAGCCATCCATCCAGTCTGCTCCCCTATTGCAGTTTCTTTATGAATAATTCTCAACTTACCGGCAAAGTCTATGACCTATGATAACTCCTCCTTTTTCCCTGTCCTTACACTATTCTGAAAGAACATGGGATGGAACCAACGATAAATCAGTCTAATCATGAAGATGGTTTTACCCCAAAGAATTTTTTTTGCCTCCCATATTTTAATGTGACAAAAACATTGTGGAAACGTTACGTATCGGAAGCACCGCCCCCAGTGAGAAGCATAAGAGAATTCTGTAACAGATTTCCTCCAGCTTCATTTCACAGATCAGATTTAACAGTGTTTTATTGGTTACATGTTTTCTCATAATGACTAGAGAAGAGAACAACGATGACAGAAAAAAGCCAAACACTTTTCCTGCTCACAAGTACATGTACTTCGAGGAAGTCTAAAAAATTAGTCCATTACGCTCCTCGGTTCGACCAGGTAAAGAGCCCTGCCAGGTAAGAGAAGAAAAAGAAAGAGAAGTTTGGTTCTAGAAGGTGCTCGTCGTGCTCGCACAGTAACGAAATACAACCGAGCTGACGACACGCAAGACACTGCCCGGCTGTGCCTCGGGAGTGCGTGGCCTCCAGCCGCTGCACGGGGCTGCGCTGCAGTTCCGTTCCCCTTGCCAGCCCCGAACGCTTCCACGCTGCGTCACTGCTGCGTCGTTAAGCGCGGCATAGCTGCCGTGTAAAAGAAAGCCACTATGATTCATAGTCACCAAAAATGTACTTCACGGTGACTTGCCACCTGACGTGATTTGCTGAATGTCTTGGATTCCAGGTGACTGGCAGGGCCAGCGCGCAAGCCATCGGACCCGTGGAAAACTCCAGGACGAGTGAGCAGTTCGGTCAGGAAGCGAACGCTTTATAGCACTTACGAGGCTGTAGTTGGAGGATGCATTCAGCCCTCCATTCCTAAACCAGCTCAAAGCTGCGTTCAGACAGCTGGCTCGCAAGATGACAGAGGAGGTAACACCTCACACCAACTCTCCAGTGACCCCTCCAGATGAATCAGGAGAGAACCTGACAAGCTACAAAGGCATTCTCAGATGAAGGGAGGCTAGCTGGCTGGAGAGTTTAGGATGAGACACGCAGGTCAAACAGAAGTCTTCAGGGATCCAAAAACTCATGTTTCCTGCACCACTCCCCCTTTAAAGAGCGCAGCAAATTCTGTCAAATTAAAGTGCTCAAGTTCTTTTATTTATTTTACTTTTATATAATGTAAGTCTAAGCTTGATTTAAAATTAATTGCACAAGTGACTGTAAACCCTTTATCTTGGGCACAACCATAAATTCCTGATACCGATGTCCGATCTGCACAGCTCCTTACCCACAAGAAGCTCTCTGTTTGCTAATCACACCATTTGCTGTTCATGTGAAGGAGGAACAGCTTCAGAGCTAGAACAGAAACCACACCACCATGGCACTCCCTCCACAACTTCTTTCTATTTTTTTATCCTACTTTTGAAATGAACTGCCTCCAATTGCTTTGTTTCTTTGCTGATTTTGGCAACCTCATCGGGAACTTACTTTTTGTACATAGGTAGTCTTGATGGCACTTTCCAAAACTTCCCTGCTTGTGTTCATACTATGGCTTCTGCAGTACCCCATCTCTGCTTGCAGACTGGCCTCACGGGGTACTGGAGTAGTTCACGCTTTATGAAGTTTTCTCAAGGTTTTTGGGGTTTTTTTCCAAAACGTGATTGAAAACAGAAAGAAAAAGCCCATTTTGCTTTTTTTTTTTTCCCCTTTAATACGCTTATTCTGAGACCATGTATGACAATACCTCTTGGAAAATTGTTCCTGTCCAGTAATACGCTCAAAGTTCTCCTTTGCCAGAGGCATTCACTCATTATATAAATCAAAGAAGCATACAAAAACAGACAAAAAGTGACTGGTAATGCCCGGTGAATTTCTCTACTCAGCTAAGATGATTTGGGTGCATTGCATGCAGATGTCAGGTATTTTTATAAAGAGCTCCATTGTGCAGGGCCCCACTACTCCTCCATCGCTCCCAGCACTCCCTTAAAAGGGGGGCGGTGGGGAGACAACCATTCCAGCTGGGCTTGGAACCTCGTCTGAGTCAGGAAAACCACAGCTCATAAGCAAAGAGGAAGCATAATGTTCTACAAGGACAAAACATTAGCAAAAATGTCACTCAGCCCCAGTTCCACATGTTGGCTGCCACGGCCTCTTCCTCCTAGCATGCCCGATTGATATAAATTCCATCTGCTCAGCAGCCAAGTGACAGAGAAGAAATACCGGCATCTGGTCTCTATTGCTGTCGGGTTTTTGTTCCATGTTAGACCTTAGCTAGAAACATATGAAGAGATGAAGGTGCTGGCAAGCGACTAAAAGGCTGCACTGGCACAAATGAGACTTTCTGATGCTTTTCACACTTCACTCTGGATTTTTACAGGGAAAAAGGCGGAGGAGACTTGATAAACTGAGTCTGGAGAGCCAACAGGCCTGGAGGTCATTTGGTGCTTCTAACTTTTTTTGAGTGTTTAAAACTGTAAAGCAAAACAATTTTTTTTTAACACGACAGAAGGTAACGAAGTCACAGAAGAATGTTGCTCTTCAGCTAGCTTTTTTTTCCTCCTTCTCTTAAACATCCACTGGTTTGGACCTGATCCACAGGCACTTTATATTCTCCTGAGAAGCAGCTGGAAAGTGCCAAACCACTAACTTTTTTTTTAACCCCACTGTGTCCAGCAGAAAGCAAGTTCTTTAAACCAAAGAGAGAGCAATAAAACAAACCAGCAACATGCATTACTGTCTGAGAAGTGCTGCCTGAGTGCTTTTTGAGAGCGACTGCTGAAGAGGTAGAGGAGAATGTGAGTCAGTGTGAGTGTGTGTGTGTGTCTGTATGTTCAAAGACTTCTTTGAGGAATGACTACTCAAACCAACAGCGGTGCAAGGAAAAATACAGTTGTGACAGAGAGGAAAGAAAAAAGAAAATACATTGGTAATAAGCTTGGGACAGACAATTTTCTCCCTGCTGAAACAATTGGAGCCAAAAACTTAGGAAAGCATCCATATCTATAGAGATCTGCAACATGCACAGGATAGCTAGTCTACAGTAAGGTAAAATCTTTCTAAAATTTAACATGGAATCTAAGTATTCCAAATCAACACAGAATTTGCTTTTATTAGAATTAAAAATAGAGTAGTCTTCCATTAATTTACAATGCCTCCAGTCCTTGTTGGTTTCTTATGATGCCCTCTGCAACACAATGTCCTTTTGTTTGGGTGACAGGACCACAAACTGACAGAGAGAAATGAAGCGAGTGAACAGCTATCAGAATGACATTATAACACCAACAAGAGAGAGAGAGCGAGCACATGTAAGAGAAGAGCTCTCAAGAACATATAAATATATAATAGAGTCCTGGAACACTTAATAATTAATTGTGAGGAAGAAGCTTTTATTTCAACAGAAAGAAGAGCTTCAAACCAGCAACCCCATGAGAGTGGAACAGTCCAGTATACTGATGCCCAAAAAGAAGATCCATGCCCGTTCACCATAAGGTGAAATTTCCCTTCCATACAGGGCCAGCATCACTTCAACACACTGTCTGCATTGCATCTTCAAATAAAGTCTGAACTGGTACCTACCACCTATGCTGATTCCCTGCATGCAGTAGAAATGCTCCCAGTGACTTCAAGTGGGGTTTGCACCTAACCCAGTAAGGTCAGCAACCTAGCCAAGTATTACAAGATCCCAGAATTAGCGATCAAGTATTCCACTACTGGCTCACCTCACTGAAGCGTTACTTTGGGCAAGTCACTTCTGCTAACTCAGCGTTCCTCACTGGAGATTACTACTGAACCTGTAGCCCAGGAGAAAAGCCTTAAGTACGCATGGTGTAACATTCCTGTGAGGAGTCAGCAGTGCTCATCCATTAACGATGTGCCTGCATACAATCAGTGATTTAGAGTTTTACAAAGAGTTTGGAGGGACTATTTCACTTTTGAGTCTCTTTGCATGGGATGTCTGCCTCTTCGAGCTGCCATTTACTCATCGTCGAAACAAACTCAGCACAGGCACTTTGTTCCAGCAGTGCC
>NW_010515600.1:77229-111258 GCF_000687285.1 Phaethon lepturus
GTGCTCTTCCTGCAGTGTCATTCCTGTAGTGTCATTCCTGCAGAAAAGTTCTGATTTTCACTGATTTGTTAGAAATACACTTGGAAAACCTTTACATTAGCAATTAATTCAAGCTCAGTGTTCAAACCAAAGAGTACTACCTCTACTATGTAAATATAGTTGTTAAATGGTGCAAGTTACTCTGCCACAGTTTCTACTCGGGAAATAGGAAAAGCAAGAAACTGTCTTAATTCAACAGCTACAAAACTAATATAGTAGCTACCTATGTACCACTTCACTTTCGAGCGTCTCTCCAAAGCACTATCTTTGCTCATGAGACCTGTCTCTGTATTGCCTTGACCCCGAACGACCTCCTGTCCACAGACCGCACCATGCTTTACGGTAAGTTCCTCCTAAGCAAGAAGATGAGGAGCACCCCTGCCAGGGCTCCTTGGGAAAGGAACGATGTCACTCTCGAAGAGAAGGGACAACTATTCTGTTATGCAGAGTAATGGAGTAAAAAATTAACCTTTTATGTGAGGTGGCAACCAAAGTCACTTCTATCTTCCCTCCCCCTCCCACGCCCACAGAGGTAATCAATACAGAGTCTCAGGTTTCTTTTTGTTCTGATTTCTGGAGCACGTACGTCAGTAAAAATAAACAGGAAGACAAACTTTTTAGTATTAAATAGGTGTGTGCACACAACTGCTGCATTGACGGTCCAAACGAACTCCAGGGTTACACCTCCGGTGAAATCAACGTGGCGGGGCAAGAGCTGACTTAAAACAATTTGTAACATACCTCCCTGCCTGGAGCAGACAATATTATACTTCCCAAAGGCACGGCTCGGTGCGCAGTTGGCGACAAGAGGGGACAACTGAGGTGCCTAACAGTGGAACCCATCAGCGCGACTTCCTGCGAGTCAGGAACACGAAATGGGGCGGCTGCTGGGATGACGGAACAGCTGAAGGAGCTTGTGTGAGCTTCAATAGCCGGCCAGCGCCGCGCTCCACTGTGAATGACAAGTGATGGGCCAAATCACTGGGGAGCAACCGATGAGTTATTAATGGTGACAGGTACACTACCTGGGAGACAGGTTGAGAGGGGAAAAAGATTATTTATAAGCGAATAGTTAACAGCTGTACCCACTGCTAAGCATTACATGGATGCCACAAACTGTAGAATTCAAATCTTGGGTTATTCAAGCACGAACAACTGCCTGTCACCAAACTGCAACGCATCGGTACAAATTAAGGTGGGAGAGATGAGACGAGGCTGGAACGATGCCTTGCTCAAGAAGGCAATGTCATCACACAGTGCAGATAAGAGCTAGAGAAGGGCTGAGATAACCATGAGGTGAATTATGGTTCTTAATAATAATGATGAATTTGCAAGAACAGCTTTTTAATTTTTCCTGAGGGCTTTTGCTAGAGAACAGATGCTGAATGTGTCCTGTACTGACAAGAATAAATGGGGGGAAAAATATAATAAGCAAAGGAAATGTTTTCAAAGAAGTTTTCTTTTGATATGAGAATAATACATTTCTATTGTGGAGATAATTTCTTCTATCTCCGGCCCCCTCCCAAAATTGAAAGCTATATTGTTAAGCTTATAATATAATGTTCTTACAATACCTACAATAATACAGTTACCCAGTTTTTCCCAAAGGAATGAAGCATTGTACTACTGAGTACAATAAAAGTGGCCTGGACAAAAATCATTCAAATCTATTCCTCTTGTACAATCCTGCACTAAGAGAAGCAGAAAAAAAACCACCCCAAAACCCCAAAAACCACATCAGGATTTTGGAAATGTTTTCATAATGTGAACATCATCCTGAAAGAAACTGTTTCTGAGCCCTTTCCTATCCCATTGCAAAGATACAGCTCTGCAGTAACTGCTTACATGGAAGAGAAAAAACTAAGAAAGAATTTGATGGCCTTTTTTGTGGTCTCTTAACGAAGTAGAGCAGTTAAATACCAGCAAGACCACCCAGATGCCAAGACAATAAGCAGGTGCTCCACTGAATTCCAGGCTTTATGGAAATAAAGCACAGGCTGGGAATCCCTGTCCTAGATGTCTGACCAGAAAGAGGTATTTTTGATCTCCAACAAAATGTGTCAAATGGCTAATCTTAAAAACAAAAAAAGATGAGGAGAAAAGGTAACAAACTAAATGCTTAAGCTCCAAATTCAGTTTTTCTTGAAATGCAGTCTCAAACACATTGCAAAATGGTAGGAAAAAAAGAGGGTTAGTCAGCAACAGCTGGGTTTCTCCAAGGTGGAGGGAGGAAACTGTTTATATCTAAGTGGTTATATAGATATTATATATCTATATAGTGGTTACTGCCACTTCTAATTTCTTTGCCATAGGTGCACTGTGCTCTTGCATGCTCTGGAGGAGATATGTGAGCCAGAAAAGGTTCACACTTCAAAAAGCTTCTGAGGCTTTAAAATTAAGGACATAAACTGACTCAGCACCGTAACTGCTTGCAGGATTTAGTCCAAATCTTTCAGTTCAGACATTCCAAAGTGAGCATCACTAAAAGGCAAACAACCTTGTCTGTGTGTGTGCACATCCATGTGTGGATATGTTGGGGGGGGGTGTGTGATATTAGCCAAGCTTACTCATAATTTGCTTTCTGCTCTTCATAAGATTGAATTATTTTTCTTCATCTGTTTCATTCCAGTTCTCACGGACAACTGGTATGATTCCTCATTGTCTGAACTTCTCACCCTGTGAACCAATATTTAAATACATAGCCAAAGCTCAGTGAGACTGCTACATTTTCTCTTAACAACTGGCCATTGAAGTATTTTTGTTAAATACTGTGCATTGTGGAAACTACTTGTCACACAACCTAACTTTTGGGCATAAAATAATCAAGCAGTCACAACATTTTTAAAGCTACAGTGAGAGATTCAGGAGTTGAATATAGGTGGGATTTGGCATTAGTAGCCTTCTGAAAATTCTGTGTCTGCACTGATATCCCCAGATATTATTGATTAAATCCTTGTTTCCCTTCCCTCCTTTTTTAAAATTTATTTTTGCTTAAACAGACACGTTAGAGGAGTTGGACTGAAGGCAGAGAAAACATAAGCCGAATTTCACAATGAGTGAAATTTGAAAAGTTAATTCACTATGCTTAACTGTCAAAAAGCACAGAATTTAAAGTGAACAAGGTGAGCTTACTTCTGATATCTCCATTTCAACTAAACAGTGCTTTACTGCACAAGTGGTTCCACTGGTTGTAAAGTAAGGCACTACTAAAATAAATATCAGAGTCTGCCTCTAAATGACAATTTTCTTTCTTGTATCCATAGATGGGAACTGAAATGTCTATCTTTTTACTGTTTCTTCAGGGATAGGTCTATGAATTTGGAAGCACAAATTTTGATACTTAAGTTTGACTAGAGATATCAATGCCTGATGCTATCATGCTGAAAAGGTAAAACTGTAACTTACTTTAAAAAAACTGTATATGTAAAAAGAATAACTTCAAAGATCTGTCGGCTACCTTTCAGCAAAAAAAAACCCAAACAAAGGTACAAAAAGTATTATAAAATATATGGTGCAAAATATAAGTGTCTTTACTTTATATCAGTCAATATTATTTACCATGTAAGAGGGTCAGAACTAATACTCCAAGGACTATACACAATATGTGGCCAACACTGTATTCTTTACAACTCCATGCATCGAGTCCATCCACTAAAGCAGAAGTCTGCTGTTTTCCTCCAAACAAAATGCAGTATTATTTGGGTTTTATGGATTCATTACAAACTCCTGAATGACACAAAGGACAAACTGCCAATAGCAATAATAGGCCAGGACACTAGGGAGGAAGGGTGGTTTCTAAACATGCCAAAGTTTGTTGGAAACGTAACATTTAAGGACTCTTCCCTGTATTTGATCCCTAGCTGTACTATGTTCTTCACATTACCTCAGTTGCTCATCTATTATCAAGTACTTCAACCACTTTTGCAAACCTGCTCCTCTTTTTCATAGGGGGTATTTGGTAAAGTATGTCAAAAATTTCAAAGGGAACAGAAACTCATCTCTTAATTTGTACGTACTATGTAATCAGCTCAGCAACCTGGGCAAAGTCTTGGCTCCCTGCGCAGCCAGAGTGAAAAAGCTGTGCTCTTGGGTGGTCTGCAGACACTCAGCTAGAAGGGAAATGAATTGGGGATGCAGCAGCTACCCATACCTGACCCACAGACACTGGGGAGGGGATGGCTGGGTGGGCAAGGACCTTGTGCTCATTGATTATTTCTTCTACCTCCCCCAAAAAACTCCTGCTTGGGGCAGGAAAGAAAAAGAGCAGCAACCTGGACCAAAGAAGTTTAGACCTTCCTTTGGTGAAGCCCTAGTGTTCATGGACATGAAGAAACTGATTTGAAGACCTCATGATTAGAATCTGCTTCATTAGTGAGTCTCTATGTGCAAAACATGCCACAAACGATCCATGGATTGTGGCCTCGTTTTGAGAGATGTAATGAATGTCAGTGCAGAGAGAGATGGAGTCTACCCCAGTGAAAACAATTAACAATAAAGAAAGAATCTTTAGAAACCTACAATTTTTAATTGAAACGTACTTTCTCATACAGTTCTCACAACTTGCTATTCATTCCTCTTCAACTAAAGGGCAATGCTTACAGGAAGGGAACTGTTGTGTGACCTCAGCTGACCAAGCTGACATACATACATTCACTGAGGCCCCAATTCAGAAAAACGTACAAGCATATGCTTAACATTAAACATGTGAGAGGATCCCTGTTGAATTCAAAGACATTAATTGTTTAAAGTTGGGTAGGTGCTTATGCACCTTGCTGAATCAGGACCCACTTTCTGACAGTGAGTGAGCAGTCCTCTGGGTAACAAATTACATTTGGCTCCCTATGGCTTTGTGTATCTAGTGTCCAATAAGCTGAGAACTCCGCTGGTTTGCATTTTTATAACCTCTTTTTCCCCCATCTCTCTCGTATATTTTCTTCAGTGCCTCAAAAGGGATGAGTGTTGCTTTTTCTTCACTGTAGGAACTACCAGTGTATGTCTCCACTACTTGGCCACATACACAAAGCATGTAAAGACTCCATATATTTGCAGCACCTTCCTTCCTGTCTCTTAAACTGAGCTGAAAATAGTCCTACAAAGCATTGTCATACAAGTCCTGTTCCTTTGAACAGCTAGATAAAAGGCCAAGGACTTCGGTACAGAGCAGTAGCTGCTGAAATTCCAGTACAGCTATCTTCTGTGAACTGAGGGTAAACACTCTGCCAAAGTGAAAGTCAGTACCTTAGAGAAGGACTTAACAGTACTACAACGTAAAGCAGACCGGTGGCAGGTGAAAGCCTTACAGACACACATCTAATGTCTTGTGCGACTAGTATTGGAAATTCATTCTACGTTACTGAAGCTATTATTCAGGCATGGGAATATGTATACTTTCATTCCAAATTTTCAGTGTGAAGCACTTCTGAAGCACCTCAAACTGGTTTGACATTTAAATTCTCACAAGTGCCTCAAATCCCATAAAACTTTCTATTGCATTGACATTTTTATCCTGCTCCAAACAAATCTAAACATTCATATAACAAGCAGTTCCATGCTAATGTACTATATTTTATTTGATCTATTTGATCCTGCAGGATATCATTCACCAAAAACAAACCCAAACAAACAAAAAATTCAGAAAAAAAATATTTTTTATTATTTCTGTGACTTTGGGAAAAATGTAAAGCTCAGGTCACACGTATCACAATGTTTCTATGCCTACGAAAAATGGTTGTATTGACCCAATGAGAGAGCTAACTCTCTATTCCAGCTGAACAGACACTCTTCCAACCACCAGAATGAACAACCTTCCATTTAGTAACTGTTACAGGTCAGTATTAATACTATAGGCAATAACAGTGCACAGTAACAAAATTAGCAAATTGGAATACATACGGGGCTACAGGGCTGTTCAGTTCATAACACATCAAGTACCAGGCTCCAAGAATATATACAAGCAAGCATTATGAGAAACTTACTCTTTCAAGATGCATCTTAAGCTCATCATGTAAAATCAACTTGCTAGCTGTATGTGGTTGGGGGAAAACGGGCTCCTCAAGCCACAGCCTCCAAGCGAAGTCTGGAGGTGACCAGGTCAGAGATGGTTATGCACATCATAAGTGGCTGTCATCGTATCTCTGGATACACCACCTCTGCTGGTCAGTTGTCCCAGAACACCTTCTTACCTTCTATAACACCCAGGTCTCTGCAGCCTCTCAACAAACACAACTGTCTGAGCAATCTGCTACAGACATTATTATTCCTCACCAGTTTTCTCCCAGGAAATACATGTCTGCCTTCAGCTGTGGCAGAAAATGGATGTCATATCCATTACCTCACAACTCTTTGAGCCTACAAAGGCGAGAGAAGAGCTCTGTTTTGTATCCCATGGTACTGTTTGAAATACACCTATCAAGAGGAAAGCAGCTCACACATGAAAACGATTGAATTAGTACTAGTTAAATTCTTTACAACTAAATTTATTTTATGGAATTCTTTCTAAAGGAGATGGGTTGGACAAAAGCATTTTTGTGGACTGCAACATTACATACTCAGCCTGTTTTACTGAGTACTCAGCAACATTACTGCCAAACAGCCAATTCTTGCAATTTTATCAAAAATCTCTTGATATTACAAGGTGTTTTTTTTTTTACTGTACCTGCTTCCTGGAGTTCTTGTGTTGATTTTCTTTTTTATCTAAAGAAGTTCTCATTTTTCACTGTTTTTTACAGTAGGTTTCAAAACAGGAAGAAGCCCCTTCAAAAAGCAAACCTGATTTCTCCAGTATAAAATGGAAAGCAAAAATAAATTATATTAAATCTAATCTTTTAAACCAGTAATTCTCCAATATTCAGAATCTGAACTTACCACCTTCAAGTGTTTGAATCTAGTAATACTGGACTGCTTCATATTAATATGCTGACCTTCTATAGTGACTATCCTTTTCTGAAGTGATTCACCAAGCATTTATTCAGCTACATATTGAGCTAGCTGAACAGAGTGAGTTGCCCAGGCATTGTCCTAGCTATTTCCAAATAGTCTGAGAGCCATTCTGTTTTAATGGAAAGCCCGGTGCAACATCAGGTAAGTTGCAAGCAACTTGATGAGCCGGCTCATTTCCTTTATTCCTATTTGTCAGCACCGTATGTCAACTTGGACACGAGTTAAAGACATCCAATATCCAGACTGCGTGGATAAAAATATAAAGATGTTAACTCTATTACTATATCCACATCACTAGGCAAGCTATACAGATACACACAAAACCCAGCAAGCTGAAACGTACAGGGCCAGCAGTCTTAAAAATCCACCTGTCCTACAAGTGACTTCCTTCTCTGCAGGATGACTGTCAGTCAGTCACACAGGTTTCCACACCTTTTCCAGAAAGAATGTAAGACTTCAGGGTGCAATTCTGCCAAGATACATCATGAAGAATCCAGCAAGACTCGATATAAACAGACATACTTTCCCCTACTATAAAAGGTAAAAATGAAACAAATGAAACAAATTCTTCCTCTTCCATTTGCTAAAAAGATTATTAAAAAAGAAAATTTACTGAAACTACTGTTCCAGTGGTAGTGATGTTTCAGGATTTGACTAAAGAACAAACATAATTACACATTCTATTTCATTAGAGGATCTCAAAGCACTTCATAAACATTAATTAACAACATCCAAGTATTAATTGGGATGATTAGAACATTTTGTAAAAGCCGTGGGGGAGGAGAGAAATCAAGTGGAAGCACAAAGGACTCGTGCAGCAAGTTAATATATTAGAGCCAATAGAATAATACACATTTCCTGGCTTCAAGTTAAGTATTCAAAATTCTAGGACATGGTACAAAATGACAACTAAATAATAGAAGCTATTTCAGCACAGGAAAGAAAAGTAAACTTATTAATTAAAATATAAGAGTTCATCATCATTAGATTCAAAATATACCTTGATAAGTAAAAGGGAGTTGTCTGTCTATATTCAATGCTGTGCTCTTACTGCCTAGAAGGCAACAGTAAGTGCTAATGACATTTACCCCTCCTAATAAGAGTTACTCACACTTCACTGTTATTCCTTGTTATTGCTCAGGACAGGCACTAGCACCTCATTGAAAGATCAGTGCTGCAAGGGAAAAAAGTCCCCTTGAGATCCCTTGGACTTCAAGAAAAGCAGTAAATCAACTGATGCTGGACAGATGACAAGTTTGATTCTCTGTGGCCCCTCCTGATTCCGAAGTGTCTGTAGGCCTGAATTTCATAAGTGCCTGAAGCCAGTGCTGACACACAGACAATGAAAACCACCCCTAAACTCAGAGCAAGAGGTGTCTAAACTGGGAAAAGTCTTAAACCCATTAATGTGTCATGGTCTGGACTCCATACTCTCTAATGGAACTAATCTCCATTGATGTGTAGCTGAATGGTTAATATCACAACCTTATCCCCTCCAGGACCATGATTTGAATTCAGCCTGAGGTCCTCTGTGAAGAGAGTAGTCTACAAAAAGCAGAAGTTCTAATCTCTGAGCTGTATTTTGTGAGAATAATGAAGTTAATTTCTTGGATTCTTGGCACAACTCACTCCCCTCCACATGCACACGCACATTTTTCTTCGATCAATAGCTTTATGCCCTTTTGTTTTCTTTATTTTATAACAGGTCACTGCATTTATTACAAGAAAATTGAGATGGACACTAGCCCCAAGATAACTGTCCTCAACTCAGTGGTCATATTTCTTTGACACAGTGCCGGATATGTTCTGGTAGAAGCTTCAACATAGCATTCTCAGCAAGAAAAGTGATTTTCTAGGATAGGAGGAAAACCATACTCTTCCTTGCCCTCATCCACAGAGAATCATTCTCAAAAATGGAGATGTTTGTCACAGACACACACACTCACGATCCATTAAAAATACAAATAAAATTTATAGATTATTTAAGTATGTTCATATATACACACATATATATATGTATTTCAATGAAAAAATTCTGTGATCAATGGTTAATAGAAATTCAAACACATTCTGAAGCAAGAAAGCTGGAAATAGTTTCCTCCTTGGCTCACCTGCCAAGACCCAAGTTCAGGGCTCTCTTTCTCCTGCAGTGCTTGATGGCATCACTCACACCTAAAACGGCCTAGGGAGTGAACTATTCCTCCTACCTCCTTCATCCCCCACTCTACTTTAGGTGTTTGTGATTTCATCAACTATCACAAGAGAAACACAGGACCATGAACTCAAGCCTTGGCAGGTGAAGAGATTTTCAGCTCCAATTTAAAAAGCAAGCACACATGGTTCTGGCATATGCCTGACAGACCTTCAGTAACAGCCATTTCCATGCTCTGTATCCCAGTAGCCGTGCCCAGCTGTGTGAAACTACGTCAGTCAGTGGGATCACGGCTTCTCCCGGTCCCAGTACTGTAAACAGTACACATTCCAGATAGGAGAAACAGCTACACAAAAGTGTCTCTCTCTTTTTTTTTTTTCCTTTTGGTCTTCAACAGCCAAAAATGTTTGCCATTAGAAAGGCCATCTTTGCATTTATAAGCCATATGAACGCTATGGTTATAAAGGCTGACTATTTCATAGTAGTCATTAAGAACTAGCATCATGTATACTGCTGTTGATCACCAGGGGTTATACAGCCCTCTGCTTCATTACCCTTCCAAGATGCAAGACACAGAGCAGCAATAGCATAGCTCTCCAGCTGCACATATTCTGGAAATCCAAATGATCTTTGCAAGTTACTGAGACATCTGTTGTCAAGTAACTTGTCCTGGTGGCATTCAGAAGTGCCATCAAACTCTTTGGACTTTATTTTTATTCTTTCCCCATTCAAGTGCTAATGGGTGTGATAAATAGCCATGTAGCACTAGTGTGATTGGTGGTGTTACTATTAGAGGTACGGCATCAAAAGCAGCAGGGAGATGTTAGGTAAGTTAGTGCAGATACAGAGAAAATCTGAAAGCACTTCACACTGTAGAACAAGTAGCACTGCTTTGCTCAAACATGCAGCAATGCTCCCCTCTGGCTCAGCAGTTGTGCTCTGTTTCCTATCTCCCTCTTCAGTCCTTAAAGGCTTATCTGAGCTTTTTCCACCCTCTGTTTAGAAACAGGATAGTCACTCCTAGCTTAGTGCAGCTAAGATGAATACAAGAGAGCAAGGGGCACAGAAGAGAAGAATCTCTGTTCCACAGAAGTGCAGGGAAGTCATGCTAAACTGACTCACATGAGAGAAGAGAAACTCTTCCAGATGATCACAGCTGCAAATATTACCATGCAGTGATGCTGTGGGAGGAATGGAAAACTCAGGAGATGGACACATCATCTAACAGATCCTTTTAATCCCTCTGTGCTAAAGAGGCAAAATCAGAGAAGGAAGGGCAGTGAAACTGAGGTGAGGCTGAAGAAGGGAAGATAAGCAAGAAAAAAAAGGCAGGGGGGCAGAAATGGGAGGCAACGACAACAGAATAAGTAAGTTGGAGAAGAAAGGGAGGGAGGAGGGAACAGACAGGCACAGAGAACAAGAAATAGGCAAGGCACATACTAAAGAGTCGCAGATTTAAATCCCCTATGTACTGGGAGAGCAGAAGTCTGGATAAATGCTACCCAGCTTTGAGTCTTGGTTGCTCTGAAGACCGCTGTTGAAAATTGTCAGAACAAAAGAACACATATGAGTGTTAACAATAATTACAAGGTGGAAAAGAAAACACAAGATAGAATAAGATAGAATTGTAACTAACAAAGCTGAAAAAAGTAAAAAAAAAAAAACTGTAAAAAGGTAACTTTCTCTTCATTATCAAGTAATTAAATGTGGGTGCCAGTTATTATGGGAAACATGACGATTGCAGGTGAAAGACTTTGGCTGTACTTTGGCTTTGTTACAGTCTTTACCAGATAAACTTCTTAACCTTTATCTGCATCAGTTTTACTAAACATAAAAAGGGCATAATACTCAGAGAGGCATGGAAAGACTGAGTAAGTGACTGCTTCTTAAAATGCATGGAAATCCTCCAGTGGTCAGAGCTAAACAAGTGCAAAGTATTAATTAAGAGATTGACAAACAGACCAATGAGGAATGAGAAGCAATATCAATTAAATAAATGCACAACTTTCACATACAAAAGCCATTTTTATTGTATTAATGTGCACACCTGTTGTCAAACTTTCACTGAGTTGCAAGGCTAACCTTCTTTTTTCCCCCCACCCATATTCTAATTTGCTTATTTCTTTTAATTTTCTTTACCATGAATAATATAGCGTACCACCGCTTTAAAGGTGTGTTCTGGTTATGAAAGAAGAGAACAGTAAATCAGCTGATGGCACTTGAGAAAAAAACTGACAGAAACTTCACGTGACTCGTGATTATAGATAGCAGACTACATTGAACTGAAAGTATGATATCACTACAATGATCTGACACCACTTGTCTAGCTTGGAAAACCTGGTATCCTCAGAGCTGCTGTTTGTTTGTTTTCTTTCTAATGCTCCTTATGTTTAAGCAACGGAGGCTGTTTGACAAGCTGTTTAATTAAATAGCCCTTGCACTTAGGCTCTTTAGCAAAAGTTCAAACATCTTAAAAGGAGGCAAATGATTACAGACTCTAAAGTCTCTAAAAGAGGTCAGATAGCAACAGAACCCATGCTTTTCTGAAATCCTCCACAGACAAGCCAATGGTGGGCAATATTTAATTTTAAGAACAGTAAAGCAATTTCCATCTGTGCATATGGTTAATATTTCATCTGCTTAGAAAGGACGAGGTGCTAAGGGATTACTTAGAGAAAGAACAGAAAAGAAATTAAGAACAGTATTATTAAAGATGCTCAAATTTCTTTCTTTGGTTTCTCCCCAAATCTCTTGATCTAATCTGGATGTAAGAAGTGTATGCACAAACGATCTAGTTGTGGTAAACTAGGACACCAAATGAAAATAACTCGTTCCACCAACAGCAACTATGTTTTAGAAAAATTTGAGAAACTGTCAGTCAAATGTAACACCAACACATGAGAGCATGTAATTTGACTATGCATATAACCAATTTTTCTTTTAAAACCTCAGAACTGAATCTGCACTATGTATTTCACAATTTGAATGAGTTCAGTTTAGTTATTGGGATGTTGTCTTTTGACAAAATATCTAAATTTCTGCCTCTCACCCCCCACCCTGTAATGTATACCTTCTGAGAGTTCACTCTTAGCTGACTTCAGTGAGTGAAACAGTTGTTCTTCCTCAACAGTTGTTTTAGCCTTACAGAACCAACACAGCAATAGGAGAATAAACCATAGTCCACCCTGGTCATCATCTGAAGAGTTAACTAAATTCATAAAGTGAGATTCTGCTGATGATCTGTGGGCAAAGAATCACACAAGCCCAAGTCAGCAGTGGCAGAGGATGTCATTACTTTCAGAGTGTTTTTCTTACTTTTAAAATTAGCAGTCTTGACAGTGAAACCACAGAGGCAGGAAAAGCATCATATGCCCACTTCCAGCCTTCCCAAAGCAGAAAATTGTATCTAATAATTTTGAATTTCATCAGTTTTCAGCAATGCCATTGCCATGGAAGAGACCTTCATTTAGGATTAGTGATTCCCCATGCACTGTCCAGTGCATGAACTTCTGTGAGTGAGTCACCTTTTGGGCCAATAAAATACCCATACTTTTCCAGCTGGCTTTAGCTTTGATTTTGTTTGGGGGGACTTTTTTTTTTTAATTTCTCAGAGCCATGAGTGTGGCACCAGACAGTCTGGCAGCCAAGACGTTGCCTATGAGCTACTGACTATAACCTACTTTTTTCAAGGGAACAAGGGTAGGAATGGGAATCCTAGGTCTAGCCCCTTTTCCTGATTCTGCCAATGTTCCGTTCTGTGCCTCTGCTTCCCTCTTTGTACTGTAAAGATAATATTTATTTTCCTCTTTTACACTAAGGGAATACAACTATTTGATCACAAAACTGTTGAAAAAGTGTTGAGCTGTTACTCGAAACACTGAATCATTATTTGCAAAGAGTCAGTTTATGGCCTTTAAGTTGTGGTCACATGTCCTGTCATCTGCAGCTGGACCAGTCTAAAAGATGAATGCCCCAGCTGTTCACTGCTAGTGGCACAATTGCTCTCTAGCCCTTTCCTCTCAGAATAATCAGAATTAACTTGCAGGAGGATTTTTCTAACCTGGCTTGTTTAGAAAGAACCTGGCTAGGGAGTGATTACACATGTAGTTACACTAGCAAATGGGTGGGGTAACGCATTCTCCAGTGGTGGAGCAGAGGAGAACAGCTGGCAAAGCTACCTCTTCACTCAGCTCAGCTGGAATCAAACCCGGCCTGGGGACTTACTCACAGTTGAGCTGTTCTTTACAGCAAAAGTAACTTCACCCAAATCAATAGAGCCACTAATCACATCTCTCCGAGTAGCAGTTGCAGAATCTGACCCAAAACAGCTACTGTTTTTGACAGAGTAAATTCTCGTCATGCAAAGATAGTTGTTGCGTTGGCTGTTCCCAAAGAGAAAACCTACAGGCTCGCTGGCAGCTCCACACCGAATACTTGGTTCCTTGAGATTCGTACCAGGTAAACAAGCCTGAAACTGAAGCGCTCTGGATGCCCATGGAGTGGGCAGTAAGTTTTTTTTGAGGATCACTTCTAAAGGCGAGGGAACAACTCCTTGTGTAAAACATCAATCCTGTGAGCAATCTGACGAGACCGCTGACCAAACTGTCACTCTCTGACATTTCAGGGATAGGTATCTATTCACCAGAAACCAGGTTTATTGCACAGGGGCCAGAGAAAGCTTGCCAGGTCTTAATGCCTTTCAGCCGTTACTGGCAATGCTGTGACTGTGCCCAAATGTGAAAGGCAGTGTATCACATTACCTCCGCTGGCTTCAGGGTTCCTTTGCTTCCTGTGCTCCATTAATGCATCCACTGAATGAAGCAATAAATACTGCATTTTTTCTCTGCCCACTGCTTTTTAATTTGCTATTTAGAAACATTATTAGTCAAAATGAGGGTATTACAAATAATCCCACCCACCTTGCAGCACTAATACACAACTAGACAGAGGCCCTGGTTTTTCTCTTGTTTCCTGAGTGGAGCAAACAGTGAGGTTTTTCTCAAAATTACTGAGAAAAAGTTTTTTTGTTTTTTTGGGTTTTTTTTTTGTGGGAAGAAGCGTTTCATTACGGATCTTGAACAGAAAAGAAAATATCTGGCAATACTAAAATACTTGATTTTGAGTGGATACCTCTACCCTAAGATTTCTCTTTTTTCCCCCTCCAAAAACTCCATTTAGGGAAGATGTTAAAATATTTCAACACTTCCAGCATGATTCAGGGGAAATTCAGCACAGATTGATGTCTCGGGCCTTCCCAAGGCATGAAAATCCAATTTTGTGCCAGCTTTACAAATCTTTTGCACTGTGGCTAATTGGTGAACACTGGAACTCGAATGAGGATAAGTATCCTGGAATCTGTCACCATCATTCCCTTTCCCTATTCTGGTACTTCTCTTAGTCCTTGCAGAAGAGACTTAGGATATAGAATCTGTATGTTCCAAATAAGTTCTGTTTTTCTGAGCAAGTGTTCGCACAGCTACTAACCTTCCCTTTTTTTTTTCATTTCATCAAGTTACAAGTTTAAAATATTATTTTTATTAGATTGGAGACAAACAAGCTAGTTTACTGGTTTACGCTTCTCTAACTACAGCATTATATCAAATTTAAACCTTTTCCTAGAGGTACATATTTGTATATTTGATGTACAAGGAGTATGTATGAATGTATGGTAAATTTATCAGCATTGACTGGACTAGGTTATAACTTAGGTTTGCACAGGCAAGTTAAAAAGAACTACACTTCCAGATTGAGAGTCAAACGCTCCTGAATTGACAGCCTACCAACAATCCCATATCTCTGCGATATTCTGTATGATTTCTCTTGGTACTTGATACAGGAGGCTTATGCCATTTTGTCAGAAGCTTTTGTGTGGAGAAGCTGAGTCTGAAACCCTCAAATAATTCTGTGAAGAATTCCAATTCTGTAAAGATGAGCTTCATGGAACAACACCTTTTGCTTGAAGCATACATTACCTGTAGTCCTCATCTGCATGCACATTTACTGTGCTGGTGTTACTACATATTTCCTTTCACATTTTCCTGCATGCCCCTTTTCTCCTTTTTATCAGAGAGTTGCAATAGAGTTACTTTTTAAACAAGACTTTTTTATTATCACAGATTTGATTAATTTTACTAAGATTTCTCTTCAGATATGTTTTACTAAGCAGTTTCCCTTTCTGCCATATAGTGGGCTTCCTAGCTTTAACAGAAACAAAATGCTTTTTTTGCCAGAGAGGTTGTGGGGTCTCTATCCTTAGAGCTATTCAAAAGCCATCTGAATATGGTCCTGGGCAACCAGCTCTAGGTGGCCCTGCTTAAGCAGGAGGGTTGGACAACATGACCTCCCTTCCAACCCAGACCAGTCTATGATTCTTTGAAATCAGAGAGCTAAACTAACAGGCAGGCTCAGCTACAGCTATCATAGGTCTTCATTCACCCACTAACACAATCCACAGCTGAGTGCTAACCAAGTCAATATGTGGCAAGCCTGTAACAGCTGCCCTTAACTTTCATTGATAATTGTTCTCCTTTAACTGACATAATATTCAATATACTGTTGTTGAATGTAGTAATGGTAAAATTCATGCCTTAAGGGCTACAATGTGATTGAGTTTTAGCCAGATAAACTGAACTCTGACCTAATGGTGTATTATAGGCCTTTACACCACTCAAATGCATAGGTCAAAATCCCACTCTGTATAAATCTTTATGTAATTATATTACAAGCCACTCTTGCATATATAAAGATAATTCCAAAAGATAATTAAAACAAAATGAATACGAGCCTGATTCTACGACCTTTAAAACAAGAAAACTACTGATTTCAGTCAGTTGTCTTGTCTGTAAGGGACACTGAATTACATTCTATGTTTGCAATACATTACGCCTAACTATTAATCACATTTGGTAAAAGGGAAATTTCTAATGTTATATCTTAGAAAGGATGCAACTTTTTATGTGTATTACTTTGCAAATAATATTTCTTCAGCCTTCTTGGTTAGTAGCATTCAGAATCCAGGAATCTAAAATATGATGCAATATGCACATAATGCCATTACATTACATATGTCTATAGATATCTATCACATCCTTATATAAATTATATATAATACCTAGTATCTATAGATACATATCCATACATATATATCATACAAACACCTATAGATATTTACTGTATAAATATCATGGATGCATACTTACATGTAAGTTTTAGACTGGTAAGGGAAGAAATGGATTCTATTGTATTTGAAAATGTGTAGCATTTAGCTTTTACAATATAGTTGCCTGAAAGAATCCTAAAACAATTAAAGACCTCCATTTTGTATATATCCTAATAAGAATAACAGGATCTCATTATTAAAGTAATAGCCTTTTTATTACTCTTTCACCAGGACTGTTCAACAATTCAGAACACTTCTCTGCGAAAATCTGTGTGTAGAGCATTTAAGAAAATATTTAAGAACACAGAATATGAAGGTTTCCACAGAAGTATGTAAAGCTAATTTACTTCTTTCACACAAAGGACAGAAAATTGAAGAGGAGTTAAAAAATACAGTCAGAATTCTGCAGAGCAGGACTGTATTTTCCATATAGTGCCAAGCACACTATCATTGCCTAAGAAAGTAAAGAAATAAATCAGAAACTAGAATTTTCAAAGTTTTTCAGGCATGTCCACTTCAATAACTGTATGACTTCTAGATGATGCAGAACTCCCACAAAGTCAGCAGCAATTAAGAGAACTCAGAAGCATGTAGTAATAGATTCTCAATCAGAAATAGTCTTATAAAATGTAATAATTCACTTTGGAACCAAACAGATGATTAAATTCTTCAGCTAAGCAACCATACATATTCATGATGATACTCATAAAGCAAACTTCTCCACTTTTGTGTTTACTTCTGTTTTGTTTGTTCATCTGATCTCAACCAATCTGCATTTAACACTTTCTTTAAAGCTACCTTTTTAAAAATGGCCTTACAAACAGGATTTTCCTGTTTATAAATTACACTCTAAGGATACTTCCCAACACAACCATGATCACAACCCCCATTTCATCTACCCCTTCTTAGGTATCTTGCTAAGGAAGGAAAGAAAAGATGAAGGAGCTGCTGACTTGGATCTTAGTTTCTTAAGTCAAGCAGTAGCCCTTGAAAATTTGCCAGTTGCCTTTGATGACCAAATCAGGCTTGCAGCTAGCTAACCTCAGTATTTGCAGTATTTAAGGTATTTCCTACAATAAGTGTAAGCAAGTACAAATAAATACTACAGTACAAAGCAACCTGCATTTTTTTAGTTAGGAAAAATTGAGCATTTTATTTTGCCAACACCATCATTAGTCTTCAACATCCCACACTAAATTTACTTCATATCCTTCTACCTCTTAGGGTGCATGGTCACTACACCTGTACAAAAAAAAAATAATTCAGTTAACTGGGTTTGGAAATATGCTTTGCTTTATTTCCTACCTGAAGGATGTAGCCTCGAACATAGTCTCGAAGTGTCCAGCCTAAGCCATGCAGAATATGCAACACCTCCTCTTGCTTCAGTACACTGAAGAGTCGGTCGAGTAGTATCTTCAGTCTCACAGGCACAGCCTGAGTACCGTAGAGCATCAGGCTGCTGATGTCAAACACAACATTGGACTGCACAATCTCCACTTGTGTTGGGTGGTAGAGGTGCTGAGTACTAAGCTTGTCCAAGGCTGAAAGAAAAGGGGTTAAGTGTAAGAAAAGAGCTAAAGTAAAGACAAGAACACAATCCCAAAGAATTATTTAAGGACATCAACTTTGACAGATGCACTTATTTTCCAGAAAATTATCACCTGGACGATTCCTAGAATCATAGAATCACAGAATGGTTTGGGTTGGAAGGGACCTTTAGGGTCATCTAGTCCTACCCCCCTGCAATAAGCAGGGGCATCTTCAACTAGATCAGGATGCTCAGAGCCCCGTGCAACCTGACCTTCAATGTCTCCAGGGATGGGGCATCTACCACCTCCCTGGGCAACCTCTGCCAGTGTTTCACCACCTTGTAAAAAATTTCTTCCTTCTATCTAGTCTAAATCTACCCTCTTTCAGTTTAAAACCACTACCCCTTGTCCTGTCCCAACAGACCTTGCTAAAAAGTTTGTCCCCATCTTTCTTAGAAGCCCTCTTCAAGTATTGAAAGGCTGCAATAAGGTCTCCCCAGAGCTTTCTCTTCTCCAGGCTGAATAATCCAACTCTCTCAGCCTGTCTTCATAGAAGTGATGTTCCATTCCTCTGATCATTTTTGTGGCCCT
Organism: Phaethon lepturus; assembly: GCF_000687285.1. Taxonomy (NCBI): domain Eukaryota; kingdom Metazoa; phylum Chordata; class Aves; order Phaethontiformes; family Phaethontidae; genus Phaethon; species Phaethon lepturus. The sequence continues at coordinate 95,639 of NW_010515600.1, forward strand.
CCTCTGGGCCCGCTCCAATAGGTCCATGTCTTTCTTGTACTGAGGGCTCCAGAGATGGACGCAGTACTCCCCGTGGGGTCTCAGCAGAGAGGAGTAGAGGGGCAGAATCACCTCCCTCGACCTGCTGGCCACGCTTCTTACTGGCTCATGTCCAGCTTTTCACCCACCCATGCCTTCAAGTCCCTCTCAGCAGGGCTTCTCTCAATCCCTTCATCCTCCAGCCTGTATTGATACCAGGGGTTGCCCTGACCCAGGTGCAGGACCCTGCAACTTGGCCTTGCTGAACCTCATGAGGTTCACATGGGCCCACTCCTTGAGCTTGTCCAGGTCCCTCTGGATGGCATCCCGTCCCTCAGATGTGTCAGCTGCACCACTCAACTTGGTGTCATCCGCAAATTTGGTGAGGGTGCACTCTATCCCACTGTCTACATCATTGATGAAGATATGAAACAGTACCAGCTCCAATACAGACCCCTGAGGGACACCACTCATCATTGAGTGATTCCTCTTCACAGATGCAGTTGGAATCAGGCCTCATTTCCAAAGGTCACAATTAACTTTAATTCCTACAGCAGAAGGGTGCTCAGCTGAGCCACAGAGACGACAATACTTGTAAGTATACATAGAGAAAATTTACAATTAAATGATGACCAGGACTGAAACTATGCAGAATTGATTGGGACTGTTAAAGGTTTGAGACTCACCAAAAAGAAAACAGATACAGCCTAAACCCCAGCTTTTTAAACATGTTAAAAATTAGTCCCCTGATTTACCATAAATTCTATCATGAATTCACTGCTACTTGAGCTGGCTTGTTTCTTTTACCCTTCTGTGTGAATTTCACGTTATTCACTGTGATGTGAATAATTTAGGGATGAGGAGAGGGCAGGTTTGCAGGATGAAGGTAATTCTTATCCCCTTGTGAAGTTAAACATGATGGAATTGCACATGACATCATGCACTTTACTGAGTATCAATGTTTAAACTTAATTTTCTTTCAATTTTGTGGACTTTGTTGCAGCACCTAAGCTTCTCATTGCTTTTTTTTAAACAAAACTTTCTGAGCATTTAAAATAATTTTATAGGGACTTCTTCTCCTGTACTTTGGTTTCTTCTTGGCTCATGGTCACTGGAGAGTTCATGTACTCTTGATAAATTGCTTTCTTACATCCAGAGCGCAAAGGCCTTTATCATTTACTCGCTGGCTTCATTCAACACGTTTACTCCAAGGAATACTTTGTCAAAGATTTCTGGATTCCTCGTACTTCATTGCTTGCAACTGATTTGTCTGATCTTTCCTATTCTAGTGGTTAAGTCAACTTTGAATAAATAGCTTTAAATATTAATTTAACATTCAAAAAAGATAAGGAATTGGCAAGCCTAGGGACTGTAGTCCTATGTCTCTCCACAGGACATTTATACTGCAGAATGTGAAGGGTGGAATTTTTCTTCCAAAAGCTCTTCTTCCAAAGTACTTCAGCTATATAGGCTTCATGATGTGGGACTGCTTTATTTACAAGGTCTAATGAATGGGATTTGATTAAAACTTAAACAGGTCAATTACTTTCCTATAATTTTTTTTGCCCCTTTTATGTATGATATTTTTGTTACATGATTATTTTGTTACTACTGTACCAGATGTATCATCAAAGTACTCAGCTAGAAAAGCCTATAAAATTGCTTTTGTTACTGTGCAGGCTGTGCTGTATGTGTGCTATGTATATATGTATACCTGCGGGGCAGAGCAACCATTTGGAAGAAGTAAAATGAAGTAAAATATTAATATTTTTTAAAAATACTACTATTACTCACAATATGAATGCTGTAAATAATATAAGCATTAATAGATGTAACACCTTCTAGCAGACTATCAAAATAATTAAGCAGATCTGGATCACCTGGAGTTTTCCACCTCCATCTTACAGAATGAGAATTGTGTCCGAAGAAGTTAATTGGCTTCTCCAAGTTTACATGAATTCAGACCAGATTCAAGAGCTGAATGGGTATTTTCTGAAGACTCAATGTTTTTTAAGCAGTGCTTCATACTGTATTTCCAATATATCTCAATAGTTGTTTTTGTTTCTCTTTACTTAATAGTAAACCCTATGCCTTCAATGAGAAAAAACAAGTTCTTCCAGCTAAAGAAGACTTGGCTTGCTGAAGGGTTTAAGGTCATGATTTTACTTTGGCCCAAGTCAGAATGTCTGTAAGATGTCTTTATCTAAAGACTATTGGGTGGATTATAAAACTAATAGCTAGAATGAGATTACAAAATTCTGTGGACTCACTTCATGTAATGTGATCACTCTGAGGACAACAGCTTTGGAAAGGCCGAGATGGAATAGAAGTGAAAAAGAAATTTAAAAGGTCCTTTTAAATTACTAAGCACAATCTTTGACCAGCAGACAGCAATTTTCACAAGATACCCTGTACTGTTCCATTTATCTGCAACATTTGTCTTCAAGCAGTATTATCTACAGACATCCACTTCTCAAAACACACACAAGTAAGAGTTAGTCCAGTGTTGGATTAACTTTCCAAGTGACAGTGAAATTATCTCCAATTTTGATTTGTGGCTTTATTCTCCACATTATGTAATAACCAAGTAAGCAATGAATTTTATCCTTTTGAAGTACAAGTCAGGATATGCACTGAAATGTGTAATTTATAACACAACAAAGCATGTATTTTTGCATGGGTGTGTAAGAACATTTGCAAACTAAAGACGGACTCATGCTAAAGACAAAGAAAGCAAAAAAAAGGAAAAAGTTGTACTTGAAAAGAAATGAAATGCACCCATACGACAAATAACAGTATGGTAAACGTCTGAAATTCTTTCGGATCACTAACTATCAAAACACCTTGCACTTGGCAGGAGACTGAAACTTTTCACTATAATTTGTAATTTATAAAAATTACCTTGTTTCTTTAAAAGAGATTGCTAAGGAAATATTTGACAGAGAGAAGTTGCTTTCTGTAGCACTTCTAACTGACTTCTCCTCTGGTATCATTAGTGAACTATGCCAATATTCTAGGTAGATTCAAGAGGCCATTTATGTTGTTAGACACATACTTTTTCAAATAAGAGATAAGAGACGGACCAAAGTCTCACTGTTGTTTTTTCTGTAAGGACAAGAACATTAACTATAGCATTCTTGCCAAATCTCAGAGTAGATAGTTGTATTCTGCTGTCCTGAACTGCCCTTCTAATTTCACGTGGGTAATGCATTCCTCACCTTTTTCTGTTCTAAACTATTGGTTCAATTTCTATATGCTCATGAATAAATGCTGTGTTTCACAGGTGAATACATTCAACAGTATCTGCAGCAGTGTACGATTTCGTAAGTGCTTAGGAGACTTGAAGATGAAACATGCTATATAAAAGAATGAACTTTCTCATATGTGAAAAATGACATAAACAGATTTGTCCTTATTAAGAAGACATCAGTGACTGAGCATCATAAACCACACATTAGAAGTCCCTTCCTCGTGCAGCATGAGGTATTAGACACACTTCTAACACTTTCAGTGGGCTTAAAAGTTCACCCAGAAAAGTCTTAACATGTTTGTGACTTTTTGGTCGTAACCTGTACAGTCTTTTCCAAAAACGTGACTACGATGGGTTCAGCTAGGTGCGCAAACTAAGAAGGCTGCCTTTTAACAGCCCAATTCAATTCTTAGCACTGCCCTGATAGTCTGATATTCTTTACCTCTGTGTCAGTGGAAAGCTGTTCACTGAGACAGGAAGAAGAGATCTCATGAATCTTAAAATCACATAGTTGCTGACTAATCAAAATTTTTGTGGAACAGCCTAAAAAGGCCCTTGTGTTTTACTACAACAACATACAGATGAGTAATATTTCTGTGATGAATTCTAAATTTCAAGTACTTGTTTCAGAAATTTTAACTATTAAAAAAGGGAGGCAAAAAACGATTATAAAGAAGCAGAAGACATTATAGAATTTTCCCTTCAACATCCAAAAATTACTAATTGGGTAATTAGTATAAGAATTAGGAACCTTTCAGTATGTTTTTTCTTACCTAAGTCTGAAGTACCAGATATGTACCATAAAGATTTAGATAACTTAGAACATTTCAGTTGAAAGGGACCTACAACAAGTCCAACTGCCCGACCACTTCAGGGCTGACCAACAGCTAAAGCACATTATTAAGAGCATTCTCCAAATGCCTCAGAAACACTGAGAGGCTTAGGGCATCGACCACCTCCCTAGGGAGCCTGTTCCAGTGTTGACCACCCTCTCGGTAAAGAAATGCTTCCTAATGTCAAGCCTGAATCTCCCCTTGTTGGCTTATCCACTCTTTACCTTCTTGAATAGTAAACAAAATCCATCAGATTTTACACAGACTGTGCTCAGTATAATCCGAATTGTAAAGAGAATTTTGAAATTGATACAATGTCAACCTTCACATTACAGCCTGCAGTATTCTTACTATGCAAAAATTCCAGCAAAAAACTTTGGACCTATTTGTAACAAATCAATGAACGAAGTTTTATGTTCCATTTGTGGTTGTTGGATTTTTTTTAAATGTAGTGAAAAACGAAAGGGAGATCTACTTCACCATTATATTTTACTGGAGTTTTGGGACCCTGTGTAATTCAAAGGAAATTAAGTACAAAAGATACATTAAGAAAAGGCTCAAACACTTGTTCAATTTATCAAAAGACAGAAAATAAAGACAAAATCTTTCATTTCATCTAAACTGTGGCCACTGCAAAAGCTCAGCTTTGCAAATTTACTCATTGACCTTAGACCCCTTCCTTCCTAATGTGCAGTGCACAATGTTAACCAAATTAAAAGCCATGCCTCTGTGCGGATTCCATTTTTATTAAGCAAAAGAAATACAAGTATGCAGTGATGAATTTTTGAGGTCTCATATTGGTTTTTGAATAACTACAATAAAAGCATGACATTTTGCCTTTACTGAATATAAAAGAATTTTAAATATCCTCGTTTTAATGCAACTGGAGTTGTAAACACACACAGCTCTTGTTAATTTCCTGATCCTAGATAAATATTTAGCTCTCCTAGAGAGGGATTAAATGGTCTGATGAAACCCTTTCTCTCAGCTGATTTGCCTGGCTGGGTATCTATCTCAGAACACCACAGAGAAGAGTCAGTAGGTTGCAATATACAGATCATTATGGATCTCATTCCACTTCAGTTTTAAATTTGGGCTCTGCAATAGTCCCACTCCAGATTTTCTTGCATGGTCTCTAGCCAGTTCTCTACCTTATCAAAGAGGGATACAGTTGGAGTGCATACACACATGCACATGAGAATACAGATTTTTATAAATGTCATCATCTTTCCAGATTACTACATTTGTTCAAGGGTCAACAGGAAAATGGAAAAAAAAAAAAAATTATGTAGTCTGTGTCCAGACAATAACAGGGAGCTTTCCAGACATTTTTTAAATCTACGTAACTGGGCTACTTTCTGCAGCAAAAGAAACTGAAATTGGCAAACAGATTAAATACAGAGTAACAACATAAAAAGATTCCATACTACAGTTGCAACAACAGCATGTTGAGTATGGTAAAACAGGTACAGCATTATTAATGGCAATGTGGAGCACTGTAGTTTGCTGTTGATTTTAGTATTTAGTATGAAAAGCTCCACACTTTCATAGTTCAAGATTTTCTTCTTTTCCACCAACCACAGAAAAAGAAGTAACAAATTCTTTCAAGAACAGAAGATAGCTTATGAACGACTAAAATGCTGGAGGGAGAGGCAAACTACTGCAGTCAGAAGAGGAGGTCTAAGCTAGCCTCCTTCAGGATGCAGACTTATAATACCACCTGTAACATGGTGTAACATGGTGCATTTTGTAGGTTGAAAAAATTGCTCCTCAAAAATATCATGCTTAGAAGGTGACTAAGGACAAGAAAACTTGCCAGTGTCTACTGAATGGCTCAAATATTTTCATGGTGTAGGAAATTACCCCATTCACCCCTGGCACAAGCACCGAGAGCATGGGACATTAACATTTATATGGGTGGGTGAACATCTTGAGTCAGTCTGGGTATAAATTTGAGCTACAGCATGGCACCCTTTGATGATCTCCATTTCACTTCTGTCTTCATCCCTTTCACAATTTAATCCAGAGAGAAGAGAAATGTTCACTAAGATACTGTGGATTTCAAAAGAGCATGGAAGGGGAGTAAGTAAAGCATATTCTGATTCATAGGCAAAACCAACGTTTCCTTCTGCCTTTTACCATATTTAAAAGCTAATAATGGAAACCATTTGCCAAATGCATTTAGTCTCTGACAGAGGGACACATATGTGATCTTCTAATTTACAGCTTGCATGTACAGATGTTCACACTTAGTAAAAGGATTCTTAATAGCATTTTAAAATTAAACATGTGTTGATAATAGGTGTTTCAAACCCAAACAACACAGCAACTAAACTGATAAATGTCTTCATGCCTCGCCATGCCTCATGCTCTAACAACATTTTTATAACAGATCAAAAAAAAAAAACCCCAGCACTTCAATTGCATGTACACAAAATAAATGTTATTAAAAAAGTCTGAATGAAAACTTTCATTAATTTTTCTGTCTATGATCTGATTCCAAGTTGAAACATTTAGATTGCTACTAGGTTTATGTAGCCGAAAGCAGAACCACAGTTTGTTCACAGACGTTGCTTGCTGTCTGCAATTTTTTTTATCCCTTCGCAAAACTTTGAACCCCATCCAGCTTTGACACACTGCCTCTTCAGTTAATAACTATCAAGTTTCCCCTTGTCTCCTGTCTACTTTTCTTTGAGGCAATTGCGCACTCAGCACCCCGAGATAATAACACACATCTATAAGATAAAAGCAATGGCATTAATGTAATTGTCTGCCTTTCTCTCTTTAGCCTAATCTTTTTTTTCCTTCAGTTTTGACTGCCTCTGTGACACCTGTTTTTGTCTCCTCTGATCCTACGACAGGTTTTCCGCTGACAAGGTTTTTGCCTGACAGAGATTCTGCCAGACAAGAACATAATAAAATATGAAGTACTGCTTGTCAGAGTTTGTGCCAATGCTCACATGAAGGGGGGGAGGGGGGGGAAGAAAGCCTCACTTTTTTTTTTAAAGGGGCCCTGTTCTGGTTGCTTTTGGCCTGTCAGGAAAACAGCCTCCCTGGCCAATTCCTGCAAGCCAAACAGGTGTTTTCTTTTATGTTTTCTTTCTAGACAAAAAACTTTTTCTTCGATAGTGGAAAACATGATTACAGAGGAAGAAAAAGAACAAAAGAAACCTAAAACGCTTTCTCCTAAAAATTCAGGTTAGACCTTATTCGGTGTAGTGGTACCGCATGAGCATGTTTTTAACTCAGAATCGACTCCATAACTAACTAACTAACTAACTAACTAACTAACTAACTAAAGTGGTAGCCTTTTTCTCCCTCTTCCTTGTTGATAGTTAATATAAAGGAACAAGCTGTAAAGGACCTTCATTCCAAGTTCGCCGGAAAACATCTGGGTGTCACGGTGCTGAGAGCACCAACTGGCCTTCATTGTGCTGACCAGCCTCTCCGGAGATTTCCACCCTGCATTCTCAGTCCACGGGTCCAGGACCCCTACTAAAGCTCAGGCCTGGACCTTCATTCCCTACCTAAGGTACATCATAGGTGTGCCTGTCTGTAGTCCTGTCTTCTAGATGACCCTCAACCCACTGTCAATGGACCCAGTTACTAGCACCTGGTTCTGACTACCATGATCAAACCTTGAGGAACTGTGCCCATGGTGCAGGCACGGCCAGTGCTGGAAGTCCCCTTGACTCCTGGCTCAGATCTCATTGTTGGGCAGCTCCACTTTTGCTGCTCCTTGACACACGGATTGACAGTGTTATTGCTGAAACCTACAGTTTATAATGGGAGCCACTAAATTAATATATCTCCTTCTATTACCTTGACTAGCCATTCATCTTCGAGCTTTCCTATCTCTTGTCTGCAAAGCCAAATGCCTCCTTCCTGTCATCCATTAACACCCTCTTAAAAATATTCTCTCCCTTAATAATGGAGAGATAGGAGTTAATATGCATCTTAATGGTCCTAATACCATCTGGTTGACATACTACATACAGTAAGACAGAAGCACATTTGGGAGTCCTGGATTGTGGTCTGGATTTGGAGGACTTCCATCTTAATCCAAATGCACCTCAAATTCCACTAACTGTGATTCACAGATTGACAGAAAGTCTAGGTTGGAAGGGATTCCTGCAGATTGTCTGTTCCAGCCCTCTATTGAAAGCAGGGCCTCAGATTAGGTTATCTCTGGGCCTGTCAAGTGGAGTCTTTGACATTTACAGTGGGGGAAATTCCACCACTTCTCCAGGCAACCATAGTCCATCTTTTATGCAGCCTTGAAAACTGTAATGAAAATGCAACAGGCAGTGCCCACCTGTTAACATCAGTCTGTTTAGATGGAGTACTGTGCTGTAGAGGCATTTCACAACGGCAAGCCAAAGACCATAGTGGTGTTTCAGTCTAGGGTGTAACTCTGGTTCAAGCCCATGAAATGCTCTCCCACATGTGTTAACCACCTCAGTTTTCCCAGGAAAACCTGCTGTCCTAAACTTGCTGACAGCTGAAGATGTTCAGACCCTGGGAAGACTGGTTCATACAGCTAGTTCTGCCATTCATAGACATCAATCTTTCCCATCCCAATTCACGTACTGTGACCATTTCACAAAGCTCTTGTTAAATATACTTCAGAAAAACTGACTGTAATCAATTAGAATATAATTAGAGAAGTCTTTGAGACTCATGTTATACATTTCTTCTACCATCTTTTCTATTTCTAAAATCCAGATGGAAATGAGATAATAAAGTAACACTATTGTCTGCTAAATTAATCTGGGGCAAGCTTCCTCATAGTACTACAGCTCAAATTGAAATTCTTCCTAGTAGGTAAAAAAAAAAATATGCTTTTTCCATTGAATTTCACATTTGCAAAACACAAAGCTGAGGTAAAGTTACCCATGGTATTACCGTTACTTTGCAACATCTGAAAGCAGTATGAATTTTTTATTCTTGCAGTCAAATCCCATTTTAACCTTATGAAGCTGTATGGAATGGAGTGGTAGGGTTTGTTTCATTTAGAGCTCTTTCAATTTGTGTTCTGCTTAACCTAGTGAACTCTAGTTAATTAAGATGTTCCTATAAACAATTAAGCTTCTTGTAGGATCGTTAAGAAGATATAAAAATTTATGATGTAATAACATGTAATAAAATGATAAAGTGGTTAGCACATCACAGCAATTCGTGCGCAGCAGCATAGGTGTTAAAAGAGACAGGCAGGCACTGTCACCTAAGCATCCTAGAGAACTGTGGATGCATGTTGCAGATGTCCACTGCTGCCCCACAACTCCACTGGGGATTTGCAATCTCAGGTCCCACAGAAGTCATCTTACTTATTTGGGAATCAAGAAGCGAGCATCAGACACTCTTTTGTTCCTATCTGAAGCTATGCCATGTAGTGAACTTCCTATCACCACATCTAAGGGGGCAAGATCAAGGGTTCAACTGACTACCTTTCCAAAAAGCTGCCTCTACTATGTCTGGAAAGAGGAATTCCAAGTGCTAATCAAAAAAATCATTGTTTTTATTGCCTTTTCTTCATCTTGCACATAGTCAACTTTTTTCCTTACTGGATTCTCTCCTTAAGAAAAGAAGGCAAGACATCATTGTCCAAAGTATCTCCTAGCATTTTATCCTGTGGTATTGGGTGTGCTAAATGGGATGAAGCGCTCTCTGTAAAACGTAAATGCAATAACAATGGGCACCAAATAACAATATCTCACACTTTTGAAATACCTGTAGTCTAAACCTCTCTGGTCATTTTATAGCTACTCAAGGGAGATCATAGCTATAAAGTGGCCTTATATGTATTTTAGAGTTGCCAATGTGTATCTGATGGTATTAATGCCAGTTCTCTGAGAGTACAAAGTGAGATTAGTAAACTAAAAGTTTTTCAGGCAATAAAGCGTTCACAGTGAGAAAGGTTTTCACTTTGAAATGTGAATATATTAATAATAATGCCCAGAAAAAAAGGGCACCATGCTTCAGAATGCGTCATGGTCTGGTTAGAGCTTATCAGGCACTGGAGCAGTCCTTAGCTGACCACATCCAAGGGACATCATTGGCATATTCAAATCCAGGCCCATGAGCCAATAAAGTTGGGGAGAGGGAGAAAGGTCTAACCTCTTCCCAATTGTGTTTCTATGTCCTCGGGTTGGCAGGGAAGAAGAGAAAAAAGATTTTAATCTGAATGGATCCCTAGGGAAATCCAAGGAGGTGTGACTGTGAACATATGTAAGGTTTAGCCCCAGGGAAAACCTTATTCGACACCTGAGGATATCAAATTTGCATGAGGACTAAACCCTTGGCCATATGGTTATGTAAGTATCAGATGAATACAAGGATGGAAAAGAAAGGCTTTTTGTTTGTTGTTGGGGCAACTAAGCATTATATCCTTTTTGTCACTTGTGTCTTATAAACCTCTGAAACAATATTATTTGTCTTGGATGCCCTAATGCTTGGATATTCTCATTTGCTTTTACCTCAGCTTGACTTGCATTAAGGGCGATCTCAGAGTAACCCACAGCAGACACTACACCACATCATTCCTACCAATGTGGCAGACTTTAAAACCAGTTACTGGGTCAGTGTACCCACAAGATAACATAGTGCATCTTCTCTGTGTTGCATTGGCCACTTTGGGAATTGCTGCTGAATGGAAGCAAAAAGGGTTGGCATAGGCAGAAGGGGGGACTTACAAAAGTGTTTACCAGTAGTGAATGTTAATCAGGTAAGGTTCCTGGAAGCAACTGAGTAATGAAAAATATGCCTTAGCCTTCAGGGTCAAAAGGAAGTTATAACAGATGGATTAAAATGATTTTTTCAGTAAAAGACAGGAAAAGCCAGGCTAGATCTAAAAGAGTTTTACTTTAAAAGTCATGAAGAACTAGCCCTTGTTATCAATGAATTGCAGATAATTACTTTGCTAAAAATCCCTATGTAACTAAAAAAAAAACATCTACAATGTTCTCAATTGATTTTAAAGCATTTTAAATGAATAAACTGAATAGAAAGAAACAAGTATGTTAGGTATGCTAAAATTGTGTTATTTTTTATAATTACACGCAAACTCTAATAACAGGATTAAATTTCTCCTTTCCTTTTTTAGTATTTATTCTTTACTATCTCCATTTTTAACTAAAGAACAACACGGCCGTTCTGCCAGCTTTTAGAGAGTGTCTAAGATCCATGATGTGGTTTCGTTTTGCTTTGTTAGAGATGATATTTGACTTTGCAAACCTGGATTTCTTTCATTTACAGGTTTGGACTGAAACAAATATAGAAACCCTGCTGATTTTTATTTCAACATAGCACTCCCTTCCTGCCTCAATCCCATGCAGCTCACATTTAAAATCTAAACCTTCTTCCTCGACCAAATCCTTTCAGCAACTTCAGGATAAGGGGGAGATGCAATTTCTAAATTTTCCACATCATTCTTCTTTTTCTTTTCTTTATTTATTTACATTTGTCCTTCCTTTCTTTTGTTCTCACGTCATGTTTCTTTTACGTGAAAATTTCACGAACTACCATTTAGAAATTCAGAAAACTCAACCATTCTGAATAACGAAGTCACAGTTATGTCATGCCTCTGACTTTATGACAGAGCACTCTCCATTTTCTAGTTGAGGTTCTTGTTTTCATTATTAGTCTCATTTACAGCAAGCTAGTACATGCGTTATGTAAAATCCTGGCAGCAGCAAACTTCCTTCATAAGGTGAAAGTGTAACCCACATGGCAAGTTTCTGAGCATGAGTGTTCAGGGTGGTAGCTTTTAAATTGAAAAAGAGTAATGGATTTGCCCTATGTGCTAAAACCTACTAGTTAATGTCATTTTCATTAAAACTGAAAAGACCTTTATCTCAAAGTGACTAGAGAAGAGGCCTGGACAAGTCTTGGACCAGAGATAGGGCCATATGTGGCCTCATCATACCTCAGAGAGGTACTAAAGCCTACTTGAATAAAGGGCCCACCCCGGAGCTCTGATGACTGGCATGATGCAGATGAGAAGACATCAAAGATGACTAGAGGACTAGGGATCAGCTTTCTCTGAGCAAAAAAAAAGCACGGAAGACAGCAAAAATATTTACAGGATACTTCAGTTCCTAAAGCGGATAGAACAGTGCGAAATTCAGCTAGTCCAAGAATGCACAGTATACCAAAAACATCTGAAAAACATGCTGCTGCGCTATGAGTTTACCAGTGATCAGTTTGAAGGCAAGACAGAGAACCAGTATTTCTAACTTTCTGACTCTCTTTGAAACAGGGTAAGAATGATTTCAGACAAACTTAATAATATTTTTATACTGTGTTTTATTTTAATTCCTACAAACTCCGAGATACTGAAACTAAAATAAATAGAATGAATGTAATAAATAATAGCTTTAGTCCACTATGACATATATCACCTCAGCACACCTTGTTAGAGCAAAACGGTTTTGCAAGAGAGTAGATTGTATTTCCCATTGATACTGCATTGGGTCTTTTGATCTGTTGGACTAGGCATAATAAGAGTATTTCTGCTGGCAGCATAGTAGTTGTTATTCTGACATCAATGACAAGCATACGAGGCAAAATGCAAAGTCAATGAAATCAACATCTTTAACTCTGGACTTGATAATTCTTTCCTCATAGGATAAGATACTTCTGCTAGGGGAATTGGGTGGTAAATAAAGTGAGTTTTTTTATTATTTCCAATAAAGTTTGAGTAAGTTATTTTTGTAGTAAAGCTAGTAAAATGTCATGACCATCTTCATAGTACAATATGGTACTTTTAATATAACAAAAATATCAGAAGAATAAACCAATTCAAGTGCTCAAGAAAGTCTTAATTTTTTGTTGTCATCTTACTCCTACATTATTTAAAGGCCACAAAACAGCAATTGCCTGTGTTAAACTAAATTATGGTTTAAAAAAATCAACTATTAAGATTTTAATAAGATTTTATTTTTCACCATATGCACTATACAAAGTATATTAACCATTTAACAAAAACAGAATGAAAAACATAAAACTGTTATCTGATTGCCTGCTTGAGGCTTAGGAAGTGTCTTATCCAATTTAAACCATTTCTTTTGTATTTTTGAAAACAAATCCCCACCCAAGCTGACGATATGAAAGCCAGGCTTCAGCTAAAAACAAAACAGTCTAGTTAACCAAATCCCTTAAAATATCCAAAGATTCACACCAGAAATAACCCGTTCTCCATTATGCACAGCAGTACTAGAGAATGCTGCTATGCTCTACGCAGCTTTTGGCTACAGCCTTAACAACACTGATGGTAGGATTACCACTATAGCACAGGGGTGCAGGGTCAAAACTCGATAAATTGAACTTTTGCCAACAGAAACATTTATCTTGCCACAAAAGAACTCCTCTGATGAATCTGTTCATATATTGACAATCCTACTTTTGGCAACTCCAGACAGAAGAAATTGAACTTGCAGGAAACCTTTCCTTTCAAGATGTGTGCAGCTCATTTTAGGTGAGCGAGGAAAAACATGAGAAAGACAATGGAAGCAGGAAAAAAACCAAACAGGCCAGCTAAGTGCAATAATACTGTGGTGGCTGTATGCCCTTTCCTCCTCACTCCGAGAATTCAAACATTTTAAATGGCAGTTATTAACATGAATTAACTCTGCACAGATTAGTCAAGTACAGCATGAGAAGACTGCAGTTCTAAGCTATTTTTGATCTGTTCAGTTAATTATGTTTCTAGGTTATCAGAACTGAATAAGCACAGTACTTCCTGTTGGAAACACCTATTCTTTGATAATTACATTCAGTAAAGCACTACATCATGTGTCAAGGAGCTGAGTTGAAATTCATTAATAAAAATCAGAAGGAAACCCTTTAATTAAAGCAGCAGGAAATACTATTTGTATTCAAGGAACAACTTGTGAAAGTACCGTGCTAATGGTTAAAGAAAATCACTTCTGAACTGCAATCTGATTCAGTCATTCTGAAATCCAGGCACTACAGTGCAATGAATTGATCAGTCTCCTGAATGCTGCCCTCAAAATCCTGGAAAACAGCTAAGATCAAGAATTGAAGCAGATGCATCATAGTCTCCGGGAAGTAATTTATAAGCCTGTGCTTTGAGTATGTGTATGAAACATACATCTGACTTGTCTCACTCTGCTGTAAAATGTAAATACTCCAGATGAATGTACACAAAGTGTACTAAAAAAAAATAAATCAGAGCATTCTTCACTTGGTGCAGTAGTAAAACAAACACTTTCTAGTAATATATAGTTTTCTATTTGGAATGTTAAGCACTCAGGTACAGGAGCAGGTGGTGTATCCCTGATCATCACATTCACCTTTCAATTTTCTGGATTTGTAAAACAGGGACATTTCTATTATATACACTGTGGTAATCTCAGATTACTGTCATGTATTCTGATTTTGAATTCAACCACCTCACAGGGAAGAATTTATCAGGAAAATCTGTTCACACTGATCTTTTAAGATGTACTGGTTAAAAAGCAAATGTGAGATGCCCATATGCCAGAATCTAAGTCCTAGACTCATAATTCTTCTTACTCAACAGGAGGACATCCTGGAAAAGAGCTAGACAAGTCTTCCCTATCTGTGGATCAGCAAACCCTCTGATGCTGATTGTACACAAAACCTGAAGCATGCCTGAACTATAGAAATCTTGCGATGTTCAGCGATCCGTTCCAAGAAATGTGAATCTGTTTATACTGTGACTGAAGATATCTTTCTGGGAATTAAAAGGAGCGAACATAAGATGTGTCACTAGAAAATCTAATATATAATAAATCTGCAACCAGCTACCAGACTGGTGGTGTTAGGGTATTTCTAGGCAGGCTGTATATATTACTATGTAGTGACACAGGTCGCTCTCCCTGTCTCTCTCTACTGCTGTCTATATCACTCCAGATCTTGGTATTCAAAGACACTGTGAAAGATGGACAGAATAGAAAAGACAAGCCTGGAACAGACATTTCTTACCATGTGCTACCCAGCCATGTTTACACTGATCACAGGTTCTCAGGTTAATCTTCCCTGGCTGAAAACATTCACATGTGCAATTTACCAGTGTACAGCGGATGGCCTGAAAAAAGAAACAGAAAACACATTATTAGTGTCTGCCTGCCCCTGTTGTGAGGGCTAGAAGGGTACAGTAAAACCTAGCCTTCTAACATTCAAAGCATGCTCGATTCTTAAGTAGAGATTAATTTTCTTTCAAAAACATGTATCTGTATCCCTGAGCAATGACAACCAAAATGCTTATTCAGTAATAACACGGTCTGTTGTCCCATGGAGATGAATACATTCCTGAAATCTTTAAAAGAATTGCTCTATTTCCTTTAGGGGAAAAAAAAAAAAAGTAGGATGAGGATTCTGTAGGTGTTCCACACATTTCCTGGTTTTGCATCATGTGCGCAAAGGAAAATGTCGCTAGTGATATCTTACCATAACAGCATATCAGCTTGATTAAAACCAAGAGTAAAATGAGGAAACAAAAACGTACAAAAAGGAAAATTACAGATCTCTTTCCC
>NW_010515600.1:111272-131525 GCF_000687285.1 Phaethon lepturus
TTTCCCTTTCCCCCATGATTTCCAAAGGTTATTCTCAAGTTTCCTTTTTGGGGTTCACATAAGATATAACTCTGCTACAGAAAGGAGTCATGGATTTGATGTATTCCCAAAACAAGATAAGATGATCAAGGTACAAGAATAGGACTGGTTCATAAAACATACTGTAACTTTCCTTTGCATCCATCACTTTCTCCAATATCTAGGCATAACCCTTTACCTCTTAACACTCCCTATTAGTCAAACATATGTTTCTCCGTTTTGCAAAAGATGAAACTATTTCAAAGCAGCAATGCAAAAACTCCAGTCTCATGCAGAAATCTAAAATTTGCTTAAATAATACACCTTATTAATATCTCATCTCCCTTTTTAAAATCACTTTTAAAATTACACAGGTTTACTTTGACAGGGGCTAGCTATGTCCACAGAAAAGTGAATATAAATTGAATGAGACTTGTTTTAATGTGTAACAGACATATGTTTTTAAATATATAGATGATGACCTGTGCACTTCAAACTGCTACTAATAAATTTATGGCATGCATTTAGACTTAATTTGCATGGAGATTTCTGAGACAGAGAACCTTATTCTGATCATTCATAGATTAACAATCTACTGTAACTACCAGAGCTGCCAGGAAAAGATCTCTCTATGGATTTAGATGCAATCAATGATTACTTGGGGGCTAAGGCGGGGGAAGGGTGCATGGTACCTCTGGCCACCGAGATACGGAAGCATTATGAAGGCTCTTCCTTTTTCCAAACAATTAACATCCGCACACACACACACTCTCCCATACCAAAAAAGAATTACCTTAACTATACTTACTTAAAGAAAATTACATTCAACTTTAGCTTGGCCAAGCTAAACTCCTTGGTTGCTGACAATGAAAAAGGTTCAGAGTTATTTTAAATGTTTTATCCCTTTACTTATTTATCTGCACCAGACAGCAATTTAAAGCCATTTATAGCTCATGGATCCACTTAAAATTTGTATTTCTCTGACAAATTTCTGGTACAAGATTCCTTTCTCCCTCCTATCCTATCTGCGCTTTTATTATTTTTAACTCTCGAAAACCTAGTGGGGAAAAAAATACCCTGCTCTACTATGCTTGACACTTCAGGGCCTGAGTTCCAATGTCACCTGTCCAATTACTCATTAGCTAGGTTATAAAACACTGCTGTATGTATGTGTGATTAAAAGAATTAGTAATATGAAATATAAGGGTACCAAAGAAGTGCTGACCATGCAAGAATAATATATGTGTTTGTGGGTTATGCGAAAAAAATTCTCCTGAAAGGTCCTGTTTCATGTTCAATAGTTTATTGACTCAGTAATACATCAGGTCTCCACCGGTCAGTAATGGTGTTCTTTCTCTAATATGTTCATTAATTAATGAACTCAGTAATTAATTGTAGTGCAAGAAGAACAGCTTACAAAATGCTATTCTTATTTTGCCATAAAAGGTTTTCTCACATTCACCACGTATTTTAAACCTCTGCACCAATGTGACACACTTTTGTTGTATTTTATATTATTTTGCCTTGTTCATGTGTCACTTACAGTATGTATAATAGGGGTAATATAGTGTATGTACATATACTAGATGAAACTGTGTCATTTGGTAGAGTTGCTTTATTAAGGCTCATCAGCATTTCCATTACAACCCTACCTATTATTGGCCTAGAGGTTAACAAGTTGCCTGTAAAAATTGGATTCAGCTTGAACCTGAAATACAATGTTTCAGCCTAAGAGTGCTGAATTTATTACACACATTCAAAAATGAGCCATTTAGCCATTACAAATTTTAAGATGGAGGGAAAAAAGTTTAGAGATTTCATGTTTCTTTTTCTCTTCCCTGAGTTAAAGAGAGTCTTGATAGTGTAAAGTTTTGAAGGAGATTAATTAATTAATAAGATTACTATCTTTTATACATACTCCCCAAAACTTCATGAAAAATTTTCAGAAATGTGAAAATGTCAGCTTGTTCCTCAAGTAACTAAATCTGAAAAGTCTTCAGAAAGAGCTATGCATTTTTATAAAGTAATACGGATTGGCATGAGAAACTCAAAACATAAGTAGCATGGCCAAAACATTCAGCTTGGCCTTACTTGGCCACTTTTTTCTGCAAAGGGTGTGTTGCTGCAGGTTCTAATCTGGTTTCAGCAGTTTCCCATCCCATCACTACGAATCCTGTACATACTTCTGAGTGATGAAGATAACCCTTCAAGCTGCAAGATGCTCACTTGGGACTGGAAAAATTAATATTCTAATTCACATTCTAGCATGATCTTGGTCCAGTTTGTTAGCCTCATGCCTACATTCCCTAAGCAATAACCAGACACAATGATAGTATCGTGTTATCAGGCTAAATGCAACATAAATTGTGAGGCACTCTACAGTGATGGAGGCTATTGAAAATCTCAAGTAGAATTGATTCTTTATTTCAAAGATGCATTTTTCACTTTACTCAGTTAATCCAGAATCACTGTAAATACCTGAGATGACTACAATAACCAACATGAAACCAGCGTAAATTGGCGGAGGAGGATTCAAGATGCCAGGAATAGTGTGTGTCCCTACACACACAGATGGAATATTAACATTCATTAACACAAAAGAAAGCATTGTCTTTAAAGACCTTCACAATGCAACCAACACATGCACTGAGCCTTGCAGGACGGGCATCTGAATTATTAACAGTATCTTTCAACTGGTTTTCAATAGCATTTAACTTAGGCATACAAGGTACTGACAGTTTGTTCAGGAGGCTCAGGAATGACCCAGAACAGCAGTGAGAGATGGATGTGGCGTAGATTCACCTAAGAATACAAAGCTTTAATGCAGCCCCTTCATTCCCCAGTGGCAGCATTTTAGAGGGGATAAAAGTACAGTAGCTGGTATGCTTGCAGGCAGCAGCGTGGATTGGTATAACTGTGCTTGGACATCTGTTACTGCTTAATTTGAAAGAGGTGGGGAGTAGGGATAATAAAAAGATCCTGGGTGAGTTTGCAGCAGCTAAATATCGTAGCCATTGTTCAAACCTGCTAAAAAGTAGATATAAAAATCCAACGGTGTAGCAATGCTAAACTTTTGCCAGAAAATGCTTCTGAAAGAGTACTGCTGGGCATTCCAGAAGTCATAGACTGTAATTCTGCCTTGACAACATATTGCTAAAAAGTTTATGTATCGGGACTCTGTGTACTACACTATGTTATAGGGAAAGAAACGGAAATTTTTCCTAAGGTTTTCCTCAGCAACTCTTCCAAGAAAGCCAGAAAGAAAACAAGAGCAAAGGAAAAGAAACCAATGACCTTTCATAGTGAGAGGAACAGTAAAATCAGCAGATACAGGTCCCCCCTGTACCAGCTGATAGGCAACCATGTATTTAGATGAGAACTTGCAGGTTAAGGCCCTTAAGTTAGCAACAAAACATGCGTTTTCTACAGCTTCTTGAAAAGTGCCATTATGTTCTACCAAGTCAATGGTCTTCAGAGAACAGGAGTTCTCAGACAGTTTTATACATCCCTTCCACTGAGCTCCTAACATAATACGCCTTGCATTTCTACCAAATTACAGTGGCCCTTGAGGACATGTGGAGGAAATGGACGGGGTTTCAGTAGAATCATTTGAAATAGTTGACATAGCTGATTCCTTAAATCCTAAAGCAATGCTATTAAGGTTTCACACAAGGTAATACAACACACATATACAAGAATAAATTAATGGTTTTATAATTGACACAGAAACATTCAGAAATATCTTGCTGCTTTCTTTGAGATGTTCTTCCTGTAAAGTGTAATGCAGAAAGAAGGGAACTTTGCCTAGTGTTGAAGCATGTGGTCTAGTACACCTCTGAGTAAGTTTGTATGGCTAACATTAAAAGATGTTAGACCTGACATCTGTGGGTTTCCCCCAGACCAAGGATATTCATTTAACATAGTTTGGGTGATTTAATTATATCTAACAAGTAAATATTATTCATATATTAATAGGAACAGCCTATAGCAGTAATGGAAAATCAATCTGTCTAGCTGTTTTGCAGAGCTTCCAAGAGATAAGCAGCAATAAGCTACCATGAAAGGGATCACAGTGTGGGAGAAGGAGGAGAACACATAAAGAAGAGGTATGATTCCTCCTGGGGAGTTCTTACAAGTGACCACAAAAGATGGAGGCAGTTTAAAATGATGCAGCATTCTGGAGAGATAGATAAGTTTTACAACTTCCTTTATACTAAATTTTAGGATAGCAGATCTAAGAAAAATTCTTAATGTAACTTGTGATGAGGTTCCAAGAGTCCTGTGAGGTTAAGCAGCGTCTTACTGAAGTCTCAGCTATACCCTTCCATAGAGTAGGCAGCGTTTAACAGAGCCTTGCTCTTAATGTCCTTGCCTCATCTTTCTCATGCACAAAAAGGTATTTAAGAAATGTCTCTTATCAAGCCATCTATGATATAAGGAATCTGTGCAACTGAATACATAATGGCGTCAACTATACTCACTCTCTTTGCACGGAAGTTCCATCTACCTGTCTAAAGCATGTACGATACGTTTATCTTATGGAGCTCACACAATCTAAATCCACTGTTACCAACCAGGAGCACGAGGCTTGATGATTTGGTCCAGCATTTGTGAAATCTTTCTAGCGAGAGTTCAAACCAGCAAACTGGTGCGTAAGGGCAGTTCCTTACAGCTGCAATAACATCAGTAAGACTCTACACAAGAATGTACTCTGCTCTAATGTGTTCCTTAGTAACGAAGCCAGGGTTTTTAAACACACACATATACACACAGGTATACTTAAAAATAAGATTTTGCATAATGTGGTAATTTACACGTTCTACGCATTTTAGTAATAAGAGCAAGAACTTTCCATATTTAATTGACAGAATAAATGATCTTGTTTATGATTTTAAAAACAATAAAAGTGCTGATGGTGTAAGTCAATAAATTAAATATTTGGGTGAAATGATGGGAAGTATTGGAAAAGTAAATGCAAAAAGCATTGTTTGCAGCTTATCTCACAACTTTAAGAAAAACCTAAACACAATATGTCAAATAGAGCCTTTTCTTTCCACTGTCAAACAGTTTCAATTCTATATTATAAACACCCAATACCTAATTTTGAACTAGTATTTTAGTGAAAGCAAGTAAGACTGTCATTGGGAGAATAATTTAAACACATACAGTAGCTAGTCTTGAGACATGATGGCACATCAAAATAATTGTTCAAAGTTAACGAGCGAGAGGTTAATGAGGAACACAGATCCACTCTTCTGTTGCTGTATGTTGACTCATGACAAGAAAAGATATGAAGCAGCAGACAACAGGTAAGTCCTGCAAGTATTCCAGCATTGTTTTAATGGAAAGTCTTCTCTGCCATTAATTTTTTCTTACTGTTTCTTGGTTATAAAGTGAAGAAGATAAAATCAGTTTATATAAATCAACACTACTGCTCAGTGCAGGATTGTACCATACTACAGTTTTAGGTTGTAGGGGTTTTTTTCTTTTTTAGAGCATATATTACATGCTTTGTAAACATCTCTTAGAAAATATGTCACTTCTCTTCTCTATTACTTCAGGAATCCCAATAAATTTCTTTCTCTCTTGTCAATATAAGCATAAATTCTGCTGTGTAAACGCCAAAATGTTCCCAATGAAATTATATGCGATCTTTAAGAGCTGGCAAATCAGGAGTACAACAGAGTGTGTTTTAAATTAACACCAAAAGGAGGATCATTTGCATACTGACATTTAGGAAATGCACAATGTGACCTGCCTATAGTAAGCTTGGTATTATAGGGAATTGTCATGGTTTAACCCCAGCCGGCAATGAAGCATCACCAAGCCACTCTCTCACTCCTCCCTGGTGGGATGAGAGAGAGAATCGGAATGGTAAAAGTAAGAAAACTCATGGGTTTTATAAAGACAGTTTAATAGGTAAAGCAAAGGCCACGCAGACAAGCAAAGCAAAACAAGGGATTCATTCACCACTTCCCATGGGCAGGCAGGGGTTCAGGCATCTCCAGGGAAGCAGGGCTTCACTGCGCATTAATGGTGACTTGGGAAGATGAACGCCACCACTCTGACTGTGTGCCCCCCCTTCTTCTTTCCCCAGCTTTTATTGCTGAGCATGTTGTCATATGGTCTGGAATGTCCCTTTGGTCAGTTGGGATCAGCTGTCCCTGCTGTTTCCCTGCCCAACTTGTTGTGCACCCCCAGACAACTCGCTGGGGGAGCAGTGTGAGAAACAGAGAAGGCCTTAATGCTGTGCAAGCACTGCTCAGCAATAATTATAACATTGGTGTGTTATGAACGTTGTTTTCAGCACAAATCCAAAACACAGCACCACACCAACTACTGTGACGAAAATTAACTCTATCCCAGCCAAAACTAGCACAGGAATTATTCACAATTTATAGACAGCCATACTACTCGAAGTGTTCAAGGCCAGGTTGCATGGGACTTTGAGTAACCTGGTCTAGTGGAAGGCGTTCTTGCCCATAGCAGAGGGGTTGGAACTAGATGATCTTTAAGGTCCCTTCCAACCCAAACCATTCTATGATTCTATGACACCTAAGTGAGGAGATCACCAAGGATTGGATACGGGCAATAGAAAATATGCAGCTGTTCAACTTTGAGCTAGACTTTAGGACAACCTTTTGTGTTTGAAACCACAAACTTGTGTCCTTATTGAATTGCTCACACATTTGACAAGACTTAGAAAAACAACTACAGATGTTGTGGGCCACCAGATACATTTCTAATCATTGTTGGCAGATAATTGTACCTAAAATGTTAGGCAGCAATCACTAAAAGTCAGAGCTTGGGTACACTTCATCATTTAAGTCTGTGAGCATAAATAAAAAAGCAAATTTGTTTTTCAAGAACAAGAATGGCCCAGTCTGCCCCTGCTCCCCTCCCTCCCTTTGCAGTTGTCTATAGCATCTCTCTGTGCTTCAGAATGTTTAATTGCTGAACCCATACTCATTTGGATTACAGAAAAATCACAGTGCATGAGATTGTAAAGTTCACTTCAAATTAAAGCATACCTTCCCAAGGAAACACACAAAAAACCAGGAGAAAAAAATCTCCAATAAAATTAGAAAAGCCAGATAGATATAAATCACTACACCTTTCCGAAGTTAATTTCAAAAGTATATTTTCAATTCTAAGAAAGAAGAAAAACTGGGGTGGAAGTGCTTGCTGTACTTTCTACAGAATGAAGTAGAAGTACATGCAGAAGTATTTCTGTCTCTGCAGAGAGACGGAATGTCTCCATCATGTAATTCTCGTACAAAAATGGCAATTTTTGAACTCACCTACAAGTTTTATATGGGTATTTCTGCAGCCAACACACTGGACAGAAAGACTACCTTGATTCTGATCCTAGGTCTGCCACTCCCACAGACGCACCGCATGGCACTGGTTAAGTCACTTAACCACTCTATTTCTAACTGCCCAGTCTGTAAAAAACAGGTAATGATATTATGTACCATTTTCAGAGATGAAACTAACGAGCTGCTCACCCAACATGGTGAAGTATGAGGACAGAAGGTAAGGCAGAAGCATGAAGCATTACTATCTCTTCTGATAGCACAAAAATTTTAACAGACTTTTTTAAATTAAACAACTTCAGGTTGGTTTGTCATTGGTAAAGGAATAATTTTAAACACAGGAATCATCTAGAGAAAATAACCTTAATTGATGAAGTTTTTTAAAGATGGCGATTTTTAACTTCAATACCTATAGCCTAATAATGCACTGCCCAAACCAAAAAACAGTAAGGGGGAATACACTTTGCGTTTGAATGGTCTTAAATATCCATGCAGTGCAATGAGGTTTCTGCTCTCTCCCCCATTCACAGATACCCAAATATCTTCTGAGTTGTTCTTCTGAGTTCATTTTATTATCAATTTCACATCACACTATATTAGTATTGTTATTAGTATTTATTTTCAGTAATACAATTTGAAAGGTACTAATATCGTTATATTTCTCTGTGGCATTCAAGAAAACAGTTACTAATGCAATATGAAGGGAAAGATGCTAACGAGAGAAAGCTGTTAATAGGATAAAACAGCTTTTCCTGGAATAAGAACAACCTAGCCTTTAAGCATTTCAGGAAACCATTTTCAACTCTTCTTGAGAAAGAGCTGGTGAATGAATGGGGAATAAGAAGAGAAGGAAAAAGAATAAAATGTCATTTTTAATGTTGCATTTATGTTAGGAGTCACTCTTCAGATCTACTTTAGATACTTTCAAAGGTGGAAACCTGTGTGAAGGAATGCTACCTAGACTTTTCTAGAGAAAACAAATGTAACACAGAATAGCTTTGTTATTTTCCTGGAACTTTCTGTAGGCCATGTTCATCCTGATTCTACACACTGCACTCACATTGCTGCCAACAGGATATTCTACAAAGACTGTAGGTACAGTATCACCCTATGTTTCTATACCATGTAAAACTAGCCTGAGGTTCCCAGGCATCAAAGGCAAAGTTGTTTGCACTGAAAAAATTAAGACTGACAAGTGCTGCTTTGCTTAAAATTTGAAGAAAAACACATGGTTGATTTAAGAATGAGATTCCCTGTGCCTGAGAGCATGTTAGCAAATGCAGACTTTGTTCTTATAGATGAAAACCAGATTCACGTTACGAGACCAACACTGTCAGTCACTGGAGTTCAGCCACACACTTTGTCAAGGCAACACCCAGTGCCGAATAGGTACCCAACAAGACTGATGGACGCACCTGGAAAAAGCCTCACATATCCTCTTGTATCCCTCTAGAATGTTAATTCTAGAGATTAACTTTGCTAGCTCCACCCAGCTCCTCACCTCAAGTAAGCATAACTATGGTCTCCTTTAGAGAGCACAGGAGGCAAGTTGCTTCCACTGGTTTTACTGCCCTGCCCACCCTGGACCAATCATTCCCTGTTTCTGAACTGAATGGTTTACTATTTCTACACCATCCTTGCACTCAACATTATTGCTTTTATAGGAAAAAAGAAAAACATTCTCCAAACTGAAAAAAATTTATTTAGCCATCGCTAATAAAAGTACAACCGTTTTTCTTTCTATAAACCTTACTGACACCTCTGTAGGGGGGAAAAAAAAATCTCTGCTGGCAACTACATAAGATAAAGTATACCAGGATCCCCATACTGTGGTATCAGACTTGCTATTCACTACGGACTTCCATTTCCTTACAGCAAATGTTTTTAGAAGAAAGTATGTAAAGCAATAACTTTTGAAACTTGTGATGCAAAAATTAAAACGCAATAAAGCACACCCCAAATGGAAATTTTTCCTGTGGTATCTTAAAAAAGACATTGAGCCTGCAGATGTAGCATGCATGTGGAACGAAATAATCAACACAATGGGTCAGAAATCCACAAAAGACAACAATTATGAATGGTTCAAAAGAGTCTTTTAAACCTATTAAATCAAATATTTATTCTTCAAGTATTGTGTCTACAAAAATTGATCAGAAGATGAGAATGTTTAAGTCTTAAAGGTCAACAGATAAAAAACTCATGTTCTCAAGCCTAGTTTTGTTGGGTCTCGTCCAGTCTGCCCAGTAAAAAATACAAGTGAAAACATGTAAATATGCAAAAATATCCCCTTTAACAGATAAATAAGAAATCTTATAAGAAAAATGTAGATGTCCACATAAGATTTTGTTGGCAAAATCAGTAGTTAGATTTTTTTGGTTTCCACCTTTTTCTTCTCTGTTGAAAGAATAAGCAAAAGCTGTTTTAAACAAAGTAAAATGCAGTAAAATCCTGGAATAGCTATTCCTTTCTGTCCATTTAACCAGGAATTCTCCTTTAAAGATATCACAAACACATTTTTTATTGTTTAATCTGCTCTTCAGGAAGACTTCACTTTTCAGGCTTTTCTTTACTTTCTCAGATGTTACTGCTTTCTGCATTCTAAAGGATGGGCTTTCAATTTGGCCAAAAAAATACATGGACTTAGACTACACTGTACTGCATTTTAGCCTGTGAAGATAAATGTGAGTTCTATAAAAGTTACATGACAAAGTTCTAATGAAGGATTTTATTTTTCCTAAAATAAGTGCAATAAATTAAAATTTATTAGAAGAGTTTGATTATTTTCTAAAAAGAAAATAATCTTTTCTATCTCATTAACATACTGTACTGTGTACCGTGTTTTTAAGTTTTAACCTAAAGCCGTAACTTCTTATTTAAATTAGATCCTCAGTCCTGCACTGTTCCTTCAGTGGCCAACTCTGTCAGACACAAAACTGACCCTGTAAGCAAGTAAGAACAAGCAGACCACACAACCTTTCCCTGCGCACACTCCTCCCCAAAAGCCAGATTAACAGGTGAAAATTTTTCTCTTCATTAGATAATGTTGTTCACTAAACACATATTTCTTTTATTCATGTATCTTTTAAACTTTGCTCCCTCAACACTTCCCAAAAACAAAGACGTGGAATTTTTGCACAAAGGTTTGCTAACGTATACTCTATCCCTTCAGCTTATGTATTAGACAGAAAAATTCCAGTAAGTGTGAAATAGATAAAATGTTTTTCCTTGGCCAGAATGGAGTATGATTATATATATAAACACTTATTAAGAGAGAGAGAGAGAAAGAAAGAAAGAAAAGAGAAAAAAATGGGGAAAAAAAATGTTATTGGTTTTCTCAGAAGGATTTTCTTTTATACATAGCTTTATCCTATAATTTTGTCCCTGTTGGGCACACTGCCTAAATTTAAACACAAACAGTCAAGCAATGAAGAAACATTACCACATTTACTGTGAACAAAAACTCCCAGTTGTACAGTGAAATTTTAATACATTTCAACTTATCTCTTTTACTAATGGGGAGAGTACAAATCCTGCAGGAATTCGCTCTGCAAACTGGTAATTACAGTAGACTCACTTTTTTATAATGCATATGTATAGTCAGACACAAGAACCATAGCTGCCCTTTTGATGTAGGTTACAATAGGAATGTTTAAAAAAATTATGAAAATCTACAACAATTCTAAAGGAATGCATTATTTCATGGGAAGTTGTCCTTTAGCTATACTCAAGAACACAAATATACATAATACAATATACATATATTTATTTGCTTTTATAAACTGCAGCACAAGCTTTATCAGCTTGTTCTTTTTATTCAAGTGGTTTGTTTTTTTCCCAATGTACAGTATAAACCTGCCCCTACTGGTACAAAGCTGGAGTTTCCATCCTACAATGTCATGTATTAGCTCAGAAAAAGATTTTTGTTCTCCCAGGCCTCTTCCTCTGCACAACCTTCAAATTTAAATAGTTTTGATCTTCAAATTTACGTCTCATTAAATCATTATAACACATATTTAAAAGCACTGTTTCAATTGCATAGATTTACAACATACAATGTCCAACTCAGCTAAGATAGGACATGCTGTGTCTGGCAGAACATGTTTGAAGTGTACACAAAGCCAGATTTAATTTAATCCAAGGGGGGGTGTGAAATCAAAGTAAGATCTACTGCCATTGTCACACATAGGGACAATATTTATCTTTAATATAATCATGACAAGACAGAGCTATATGTTAACTAAAAAAAGAACTAAGTACAAGACAAATAAGGGCCTGCAAAAAAAAAAAAACAAAACGTATTTCCAAGTCTTTTATGGTCTACACTGTGGTTTTTTCAATGCCTATCCACCACACCACTTGACTCTGCAAATACTTGCATGCTCACTGTTTAGATATACTCATAGCCATACTATGTTCTTTAAAGATAGAAAAAATAATTCTCACACAATTCAATAAATAAATAATTGCATCCTCTAAGCACAACACACAAAAAATCATACCAGCATTCCAGTTTCTGAAGTTCCTGTAAACAGGCTCATCTTGAAAATTGCCAGAAGAGCAAGCCATATATTTAGCAATTAATTTTAAAACTGATTTGTCAATATAGTTTACACCTACCTAGCACCTCTTTGAATCAAATGCTGCATATTCACCAGTTTGCAACACCCAGCTTGGTAGAAACAAAATCTGCTTGTCTCTGTTACCAGCTCTTGTTTGGCATGTTGGTTGGAGAACAATATGAAACATTTACAAGTTTCCCTTACTGTGGAATAGCTTCACAGCTCAAAACAGCCACAGTTAAAGTCACCAGACCCCCAGACTTCATTCTCCAAGCACAAAAAGTTGATATTTTGAGGAAACGGTATAAATCAAAGTGTCAATATTACTCACCATCACCAATGGGGAATCAATGGCAGAATGAAAATTGTAAAAACAGTGATGGGGAAGTCCTCTCTTGTAAAACCTTGAGATGTGCTTTCCATGGAGGCATTATTAGAACCCTTGAAATTTTATGTGAGTTGAGTATTTTCATTTCCCTCATGGCTGGGCACTAGCTCCCTCACAGATGTAACCCTCTTCTCCAGAGAATTGCTGTTTTTAGCAATGGAATTATTCTTTCATCAAAAAGTGAGTTGTTAATGACTGTTGGAATCACTTCTTCACTTTTTTTTTTTTTTTTTTTTTTAATAAACCCAGTCTTGACTAAATTTGAAGAGACTTCTTCTCATTCACAGTTAGGGATACAATGTGAGCATTAGACTGAGGAAGGGTGCTACACTAGGGTTACTAACAAAAGGCATTGCACTTAATGCATGTATGTGTGGTAAGTATCTTACTCATTCTTATGAGAAAGTGAAATCTACACAGTGCTAGAAGGAAAGAGAGTGAGAAATATGTGTGCCAGCAGGTCTACAAGTCTAAACAGTCCTCACAGCAACAAAATTCATTTTCACAGAATAGAAGATAAATGCTGTATCACTTATGGCTCTGGCTGATGCAATACTTAGGATGTGCTTTAGTCAGCAAGTCTCTGTTGAAAGCATACGGGAGGTAACACAAACTCATCCTCTGAAATTACCTTCACCACTGTGCATCACAATTAAGGTAACAACCTTGTCACAGTGGTTTCCGTCTGTCTCAGAGTGGGCACGGATATGCAATAGCTGAGTCTGGATTTCCCAATGCATATGCTGTGCTAAAACTGAATTTCTAGATTTCAGAACCAGTGTGGGGACAAACAAGATAAAATATATCCCAGACTAAGACTCTTCTTGGATAGAAGGCACCAGATCTAGCCACATTTCCAAACAGGAGAAACAGTATCTCTGCAATAAATATGCAGCAACGGGACTTAAGTTACTACTTTCATTTAATTCCCAAGGATTTACAGGAAAAGAAACTCCAATCAACTTGGAAAAGAAACTTCTCCCTTTTACATATTGTCACATGTAAAAGTGAACAATGCCTATTTTTAACTATTTTTAATTAAAAACATTATGATACTAAAATCAGTTGTACTAAATGGGTGTAAAAAGATTGTATGTGAGACATTTGGGTATAAAGGCTTTATCTAACAAAACCATTCTAGATCATTGACAGTGATCCTCATTATATATTTCTTGACACTTCCCAATTTTTAGTGCTCGTTTCAATTTGGGACTCAGTTTGGAAAGTGTACAGGACCTCCAGTACATGCACAGGTTCTGTGGATCTTGATGCCAAGTAACTTTCTTATTCTTTATTACTTATTTTTATAACATTATGTGTAACATTTCTTCATACATGGGCAGAAAATAAAGAAAACTAATCAGAACCCAAGTGGCTGTGGTTTAAGGAGATAGTCCTCAGTGTGACCTGAGACAACATAATCTAAGTCGCTGACAGTGAAGCTAGAATAGATTTTATGCTGGCTGTACACCTCCATGCTGAATGCATGTGTTACATTTACAAACAATTAATGTTAATACAAAACCTAAAAGTAAAGAAGTCCAGTGGCTTGCAATGTATGCCTCAAACCCTGTTTTGAGATGCTGACGTTTTAAAATTATTTCTACTTGAAGTGAGAATGGATAACCTCAAACTGAGGGATGCAGAAGTACTTCAAAACCTGTAGAGTCCAGCTGAGTACCGTGCTTGCTGGGATGACAGCGATGTTCCCACTGTCTTTCCTTCCCAAGAGTTTAGACACGAGAACTGTGTCTATCATAGCCACTCCTTCTTTGCTGTTTATTTGTTTAACTGATGGCTGCCTGAAAATTTTGTACCTGGTTTAAGTATAAGAAGCTGTAAGCAAGAAAATAATTTTTAAGCACAATACTGGAGAGAAGACCAACACAGTGTAGGAAGCTTACCGCACAGTAGCATTGCTTTTTACATGTGTCACCAGTCCTGTAAATATCATTGCCTCCTGTGCTATACCTGCACATTTGTTGCTGTTAGGTATGAAACGTTCAGTGCAGCTATCATTTCTAGAGGTTTACACAATGTGCAGTCATTTGTACAATGACCTGAGATTAAGACTTCCACGTAATCAAATTGTTGGCTGTTTATACATTTGTGGTGGACTGTAGCCAGCCAGTCACCACAGTTTCTGTCACAGGAACTCACTCCTGAGCCACAAATTTAAAGCAGGTAGTCAAGAGATGCTGTATTTCTTGTTTCTGACCGTATGAATTTAGTACTATTGTCTTGCATACTTCACAGCAATTGTAGCTGAAGTGGGCCAAATGACTAACAAATTGTTTTGAAAGTTCTACATGCCCTCTTCCGGTTTTGCATTTAGGGGTGGGGGAAAGACAACAGGTGATCCATTCAGAAACGATATTCATATAGACAAACAGAAACTCTTGCATTTAAACACAGAATCAGTTTTTCTCCTAATCTCTTATCTTATAATAGCTTCTCTTGATCTACATGTATTTATTTAAAATCAGTCAAAGAGAACTCAGATGCTAGCCTGCACCCAAGGGAAAACCAGCAGCCTAATAACACTATTTTGTTTTGTTTTGATTTTCCATTGCTTTTGGTTTTATTCAGTGACAGGAGCACTCACCGGTCTGACTTTGATAATATCCACTTCCCTCACAGTACTAGGTGAATTTATACCTTTAAATGCATGCTAAAATACTACCTCTGGACCCTGAAGTCTTGTTTAGCCACAGACCTAAGACAGATTACACAATGGTAGTTACAGCTTTGCTGCAACAACCTGTTCTTGTATCTCAGAGCTGGAATATGGAAAGTCATACTCCCAGTGCACTCAGACTTTCAGTACTCTGCAGAAAGTGCAGCAAAATCACTAATTCCACACTAACTAATGTTGATTTGCCAGTGTTCAGCACCTTTAAAAACCAAGCAACACACATCCTCATAGACAGAGAAGTCAGCTGAATGCATTTAGAGTATTCTCAGCTTCTTCCCTGAGGTCTCTCCCAACTTTATCTAGAGGAATACCGTATTCAGTGTATGGTTAAATTTTCTTTCATTTTGCCTTCTGCCAAACTGGTGTTAGATCGCACTAAGTCTAGCATTGGCTGTAGTAATCCTGCTGCTACACAGTACATGAAGTGCTAAGGACGGGCCCTGCAAACAGGAATGCTCTCACTCCCCATGCAAGGACCGGTCTGCAGGCTCTAATCCAGCATGTATACTTACGTGTACGTGCTGTGCTTCTGCTAAGCCCTGTATTTATTCCTGTCATAGCACTCAGCAGTTTATTACAGGACAAAACTTACTTGGTCACCGTTTAATATGTAAATGTTTTGCAGCAAACACATATACTGTGCACATTTGTGGAAAAAGCAGACCTTTCTACTAGGCTGGTAGAAAGTGAAACGGCTCGGTGTGTGCAAAACACTGGCCCAGAGCCTCTTCCCATTGCAATCAATAGGAGTGTTGTCCTGTTGCGCTGAAGGCAGAATGAGCCTGTCATCGTTTTTTTTAACAGCTTTATGAAAAACAGCCTAACACAGCAACCTGAAAGTCTGTCAGTAACAATCTCCCTTCCCCCAAGTAATAAAATTGAGAGGATTATTATATGGGGATGCAGTTTCTAAACTGTATCTGCTGTCTAACATACTTCAAATGTATCAGCCCAAGAGACTGAAGTGCAAAGCTATCAGCCTAACTATCTAACAGATGGGATCAAATTCCACTCTCAGTTTACATTTTGATTCTCTTATGTCAGTAGGACTGCACAAGGACACTTAAACCTGTGGTAATCATAGCAGGTATCAATGGTACTCCTTATTCACAGGCATCGCTATAGCTGCTCCTCGGTGTCCTTCCTCCCCAGACAAATTCAGCAGCATCTCTGATGAGAGCTCCCAGGCAGGCTCTTTCTGCCATCCTCACCGTTGCAAACGCCGTTCCCTGAAGCCCCTGTTTTCATCTACCTTCACATCCACGCATGTCATCAGCAGCTGCACAGTAAATGCCTGTCTGTCTGCAGGAAAAGTTAAATCAGCATATTCAGCCCGTAACTGCAGTCTTTTTCTCCTGTGGGACAAAGGCACAGGCCAGATGGAATGGGTTCCTCCGTCTAGACCTCAGGGTCCACGTGATGGACAACACTACCATAAAATAAGCATGCACATACAGAGAGAACTAAATTCAGCTCCAAGAAACTCATGTGTCACCTCATTACAGCCAGCAGATTTCCATGATGAAAAGTTCAAGTCACGATGAGACAAATGGGAGACTTTCCTGTCATTTTTGTGAGAGAGGTCATAATTAAAAGCATCATTTAGCCTAGCACAAATTAGTGATGGGTAAAACCGAGATGCAACCACAAGCACAGACTCTTTCTCCACTCTGCTTACCACCTAATCCTCTTCGGTGTGAAAACTGGTCTGGAAATTGCATAAAAGCCGCCCTTCTGGTGAGATTTCCAGAGTTTTCGGGTAACAACTCCGCCAGACACACCACAAAACCAGACTCTGTTACAGTATGTTGATAAGTCTATTTCTACTCCTAGAAAAAGCCAGATGGTGCAGAGGTGTGTGATAATAATGTCTAAAACCAAAAAATTTTAAAACCCCATAATAGTTGTGGTTAGTTTGAGTTTAAGGATCAAATTCAGGTCAGTTCCACTTTATCCAGACTGATTCACTTCTCCCTATTATTATTTGATTGCCGACAATGTGCTTGCTGCTGTGAAATCCTCGAAAAGGAGTTTGACTTCAGGAGTTTAAATGCAGACACAGAGGAACAAGATGTACTAAGTAGCTAAGAAGGGAGTCAAACTCATGGAATTATATTTTCTCACCTTTCTAAAAAGAGTAAGGAAAATTTTGATCAGGAAACAAACACATTCAAGCTCCCACAGAACAGAAAATGGACATTCTTTATCAATTCATCTAAATTGAATTGAACACTTTGAACTGCACACTGGCTCTTGGTATTTCAAAAAGCAGTATTTACATGAAGAAAGTATCATGCCAAAAACCAGGAAGTGATGCTCCATTAATATTCATTACATGCCAACACTCAAAAAAAAAAGGAAAGAAAACGTAAGCTGCCAAGTTTATTTTGGCAAAGCTGTTTGACATGATTTGTATTCAAAGCAAAATTTAGAAAAATGTCTTTAAATAAATGTAAATCCCTTTCAAATTGAAAAAAACCCACATAAAACAGAAGGAAAAAGCACTTCTGAGTTTTAGCTTTTTTTCAATGCTAGACTGTACATAAGCAGTGATTAGTGAAGTACGTTGTCACAAAGGACCTACCTGCTTAAGTTAGACCTACTTTTTCCCGTCTTTGTAAGAATGAACATGGTTTGTTCAGTTATCAAGATGTTCTAAATTAATTACATTTAATACCTTTTCCCCCTCCCACCTATTTTTTAAAGTGTATGTATCAGCACCATTTTTAAAGGTGTGAGAAAGCCAAGTACGGAGAATAATCCCGGTCTTCCTAAGCAAAGACCAAACTACGTAAGAAGGTGGCAGTGGCCTTCAGCATGGTCTCAGTAGACTCCTCAGAAATAAAAACACTGATTCATTGCCTGGCTCAGCCCGCGGCAGGAAGGGGGCCAGTCATGTCCGTGCTGCACAGCGGAGTGAACACCATGCAGAGATTCCTAAAACTCTCCTGCACAGCTTCGCAAGACAAAGGAGCCCGAGCAGCGCTTCATGCATGTTCGGCCGCATCGCTTCTAGCGCTTCAGTAAGTTTGTATAAAAGCAGCCCAGGTATCTCCCAGCAGCCCAGGACCAAGGGGTTGTCTCGTACCGTCAGACGCCCCAGTAACGCATGACACAAAAAATTCAGTCTAGCAGGGAAGACAAGGCTCTGTCCTCAAAGCAGAAACGGAGACTGCGTTTATCCTCGTTTAAAATTTCACCTACTGATTGCAGCGGCTGGAAGAACAAAGGCATTCTGAAGCCAAATGTGAAGATGAGCAACAGGCCCTCACATGACTGTAAGAAGATGTTGTTTCTACTCCCATCCCACTGACTTCCCGAGTGACTTAATGTAGCTTCTCCTCCATTCCTCTACCCTTCAACCACCATTAAAAGCTCAGGAAGAGAGCCTGAGAATTAACTCTATAAAGCAGAAATTCTCAAATCAGGAGAGGGCAGGAGAGCAGCCAAGTATGTGCGGGAGAGAAGTCCAAAAAGCTGCATCAAGACTCTTGCTGTCTGTGCTCTTCTTCCACTCTTGTCCCATTTCCCCCACCCCAAACAACCTCTGTTGTTTCCTGACGTTTTGAGAAAGCCCGAGATTTACCTTGTGCCAGCAGGCAAGGGAACATGAGGCGAGGGGAGCCATGGGCCACAGTGCAGGCAGAGGCCACACGAAGGGCGTCTCCTCTTTCTCAAATGCTTCTGCCCCCGGACATCGAACCACACACCTCCTGGCAGCCTCCCCAGAGCTGCTCCCACCCTTCCCAGGGGCGCAGGGCAGGCTGGTCACGGCCAGGTAGCCCTAGGGCTGGTGACGAGCAGCAGGGTGTGAGGTGGGGACATCTTTGAGCAGGGAGCAGGAGGACAAGATGAGGGAGCAGAGTGCGGATGGTTCCCAGGAGGCAGGCTTTAGAGGGAAGGAGGAGGTCATTAGACAGGGAGGGACAGCAGAGGCCTTTCTTGAAAGCTGTTTCCTCCTACTTAGGAGAAATGACCGTGCTGGGTCATTTGGGCTGACTCGGGGCGGGGGGGAGGGGGAAATCAGGTGTGGTGGCAGGCAGGAGTAACAACTGCTAGACGTGGACAGAAGGGTAACTGAGGATCAGTGCTGAGGAGCTGGAGAAACACTGCAGCATCAGAGGGCATGCATGACAGAGGGGATAAACAAGCAAGTTCAGACACGTTTTTGACTCAATAGCAGAAAGGAGGTCTCATCTGTATAAGCACTGCATTGAAACCTTTGGAGGCCATTATTGGCAGGGATCCATACATTTATACGGATGTATTACTTTTCCAAATTATCATTCAAGCCGGTTGGTATAGCAGTTCAAAATACACCTTTCAGTTGTAAGCATATATGTTAATACTCTTCACCTCATTTAAAAATTTCTTCCTTTTTCTGAAACAATGGCCCCATTCAATAAGGGCTACAAAGATGAAAAGCAGATGCTTCCTAGAAGACTGGCAAAACTGATAACTCAGAAGGCATCTCACTCACCTAATTGCCATGGAGGAGAGTATCTAATAGTTATTAGATAGTAATACCATTAAATGCTACTAAAAGAAACATATAACTCCAGTAGCTCTGTAAATTCTCCATTAGTGTCAGCATCCAAATTCAATACTGTTGAAGGGAATCCCAGCAGATGAGAAGAACAGACCTTCTAAATAATTCTCCCAAAATGAAATCGCCACTTCTGTGATTTTTCTGATGCTTTCTGGAGGTTTTGGTCAGGCACAGCTTTTGAAGTCAAATGAGACTTTGGGCCTATGCCAGGTTGTTCCTTTTTCCTAAATCTTAAATACCTGACATGCTTTGGGAAATCACTGCTTATGAGAAAGTGATGACTGTTCAAGTGCTTAGTCAGTACAAGGAGGAGCTGCAAAGCTATCCCAGTCCCTTGTAAAACTTCAAGGGAGTAAAAGTATGTGGAGAGAAGCAGAACACCTGACAGCAAAGGAAGGAAAGGATGAAGGAAAGCACTGGGGCAGCTGTAAAGAAAGAAGATGGTGGAGGGAGGGGAGAGAGGCAAAAGGGGAGGGGGTGGGGAGAGAGAGAAATGAAACAGAAGAACTAGGGGCAAAGATGCAAACAGGAAAAATTGAAAAATCTGTCAGAGGAAAAGGACAGAACTACTGGCCTTTCAAATTTAAAAGAGTTTAAAATCTGATACGTCAAAGCGTTAAGTACCACATTTTTGACAGTAGTGGGCATAATAGCAAACTGATTTGTTTGCTACAGCTCTGCAAAGCTCACGTGTGAAAACATGCCATTGCACATCATGTGCCTCCATC
>NW_010515600.1:131556-147607 GCF_000687285.1 Phaethon lepturus
ATTCATCACCCAAATAGGAAGTATGAAATTCACTATAATGATTTCTGGAGTAAATACCCCCAACATACTTTTCAATGGCTTTTACCAGTGTCCTCAATGTACATGTGTTACTTGGATGGTTAGCAGTTACAATAAAATATCAGGAGCTCCACTGAATTCAGACTAATTTGTAAAGCACCTGCAATGTTCCTGATGTTCACCTGTGATCTGACCTAGAAGATTTTACCTACTCAGAATATATCCTTCTAATTGATGGATGACTTTGAAAAAAAGACATGTGTCCTGCAAGGGCAAAAACATACCTATAATTTAAGAAAAAATTATATCTATAGGCCAGAAGTGTGTTGCTTTCATTCTTCATCTTAACTTCATCAAGCAGTACGTCTTTTAAATACTAAAAGTCTCCTGAGTTTTGCAGGAACACAAAGTGGATGTAAAAAATGCAACATGAGATGCAAGTGATTTCTCTGAGGAATCACTTCTCACAGAAGAGTAAGTTCCCGACAAGCAAAGAACCGGCATAAGCAACACTCCTCAAAACTCCATGTGCATGAAACTTGTCAGCATGGGGAGCAGATAGGGTAAATATACTCCACGACCCACTAGATTAAGTCAGAAGATCTCTTAGCTCTCATGTCCCGATCGAAGAAAGTCAGATAAAGTCATACTTTCATTCCTACTTGTGTCCAGGGTTTGATGAAAAGCGGAAAGTATTTGTCCCACTAAATCAAGTAACTTATCACAGTCATGAATATGACTTAACAAAAAATATTGCCAACCTATCTGATTATGTCTCCAAAGGAAACAATAGTTATGCCATTCCAGAGTCTATGTATCGATCCTTTTACCCTTCCACAACTTCTGAATCCATGAAGCTACTTCCACCAGCTTTGGCAAAATGGTACACTTTGCGAAGATACTTCATTCTTACAACATGATTGCACAAAGCATGACCCAGAAGCTGCATGCAGTCCCAAAATCCTTTTGTTTTGGCCTGCCAGGTATTTACAGTCAGGGCATTCCATTACACTTACTTAACAGCGAAGCGGTAGCAGCCAGCTGGTCAATCAGCAGCTCCTGCCTAGTCACACCATCGCCTCTTATTAAGCTAAGCAAAGGTAGCTCTGGATTACAAGAGTAATGCAAAAGGTGCGCTGGAGGGGAAGCCTGGGGGAAGATTAGGGATCTGTAACAATTTTCAATGCTAAGAATAAAGCTGTAGGAGACCTGGTTTCACTAATGCTGCTGTGTATTTTCAATCTTATGAGAACTCTGGAAAAAAATAAATCTCTCCATTCATGCCAAGCCTGGAACTAAAAATTGCTGGATGTCTAAGAACTCGCAATCCCCCAAACTTCATCTAAGAAGAATGGTAAAATAAATTACCTGAGTACCTGACATTGTACAGGTTCTTTGCCAGACATCAACAAGATCTGAGAGTATTCAGATGTATTTCTGAGTACTGTGCAAAAAAGGTAAATATAACTGAAGGATCAGACATGCTAAAATCAGATTTGAAATGGCATACTATAAAACAGAGGGATTTACAGACTTTTATAGGCGATGTTTATGTAAGTCTTAAACATTATTTTCCAAAAGGTTTGTTTAAGAAATATTTCACCAGGAGGCTCCTTGGTAGCAACACTTGGTTAAACTCTTTCCTTGGTATTGCAGCCAGAACTCACCAACAATACTGAGCCAATCAATACCACACACAGTTTAGGTTTTCACAGACCTGTAGGCACATCCCGAGCCTTTCGGCAAACAGCTCTCTCAAGATCACAGCTGACCAGGACATGAATCATGGCAAATTTTCATACACTCAGTTTTTGTGAAGTGATTAACTAAATACAATCATCGTGATTCAGTTCATTAAGTACTGCAGTTACTTGTTCTCATTTTTCCTGGTTCTCAGATGCTTTTAACAACTACCAAAAATAAATGGAATGGCCTTTTATGTTTCATGACAATCCCACTCTTTTTTGCAGCAATTTTATTAATCTAATAAAAACCTATGGACATGTCAAACCACAGACAGTAAAAAAGGATGTTAGAAATAATGAAATCGTGACATTTGCCACCGTCTTCACAATTGAAACTATGTTCAAAATTTGAGAAGATCAGTAAAAAGAATTTAAAATTCATGTTTATAGCCAAGTATTTTTAAAAAAGCTTTTAGATTTTTGTCTCTTTCTTCAGTAAAGTTAACTTCAGAACCCACACCGCTGTAGCATGCACACACTTTACAAACCCAATGATATACAATATATGCTAGCCTTTTACTTGCTCCTGTTCATACTAGCCAGGAGTTTAACATTTACACCTGACTGACTAGACAGTGACTGAGCACGTAACTCTAAAGTAATGATCACCTATTTAGCATTAAACCTGATTCTAATCTGATACTTGTGGAATATTTGAAGAATACCCCTTTGCAGTTCAGCTGATTTTAGGATTAGGAAAAGCAAAGGTTTGAATACAGAGCCCTGGAAAACGTAAAGAAAAGCAGTATATACTTAAAACATACTTGTTTTTAAAGACAATGAATGGAATGTGTGAACATTTCTTATATAACAAGGTGTCCAACTGAAAACAAGTGAAAAGGACAGGAGCCTTGGAACTGGTGAAGTCAGCCCCTATTCCTCGTCCAAATTGTATCAGTGTCACTGATTGATTTCAATTACTCTCTACAAAAGTAGTGTATGGAAAAGCTGCACTTTAATAACCACGTTGTTAGGAGGAAAATAAAAAACTAAAGCAAGGACTTTACATTACATACAGGACTTGGTCAAAAACTTTATTTTCATTGATTTCAGTGGGCTCTGGATCAAGGCCATATTGATGGCAGGCAGTGTGGGTCAATGATTAAGACAGCAAATTTAGGTTTCATTCTTAGCCTGGTCATTCAATGGGTTCTGAGTCTTGGGAAAATTAATCACTTCTTGTGTCTCAGTTTTTCCATCCATGCAATGGGAATAATTCTAATTCCCTTCATCAATAAAGGGAACAAATACATTCAGGCAAAGGGCAATACACAAGAACTAAATATTCAGCTTACCTAAGTGTGAGATAAAACCCCTTATTTTTAATTTGAAATACCATTTCCTGAAGCAGTAGGAACCTCAGCAGGTAATTTACAATCCAGCTTATGTGGTAATCTTCTATGATAAGTCTCAGCTCTAAGATACTTGTGTGCACACATGCATGTGTGCATGAGAGTGAGAGAGACAGAGAGGCAGAAGACACTGTTGCTCACTAACTAGCACTCCATGAGATACTTAATTTGTGTAATAAAGCAAAGAAAAAGTAGCTGTCAGTTAAACTGCCATTTCTGTCACACTTTTTAATAATACTGCTCCTGTAATTACACTGTGGTTCTTTATACTTACTCAGTAAAAGCTTGCTTAGTTTTAGCATGGAAAACAATTTATGAAATTATAGAAACAGACTGAACACAGCAGTTCATTTGTTGAGGCAATTATCCAGATCCTTGTCAAAAAAGAGAGAGAGTAAAGACTGTGATGTGCAAAAAATGTTTCTAATTCTATGCTATAATACATACAATATGTCTGTGGTTGTGTTGGATTATGTTAATAAACTGCAGTCGAAATATATTTGTCACAACACAAAGGAAGGGTGCTATCAATTGTCTTGCCAGATATTTTAAATTAGTCACCAAAACGTCTAGCCAGGGTTTCCTCTATGACCCTTAGATGAAGGGAGAGGCTTATTGGACAGTTTTTCCTGTGGGACTAGACAGATTCTTCTAATGCTCAAGTATTTTGAATAATCTGGAAAATAACTGTAAAGTGAACTGCAGCACAGTTGCCTTTTTAAACAGACATGTCCAATTCAACCCTGAACACAAATCCAGTGTTGTTTTTGGCTGGTTATCACTCAGAAATGAGTCTCCCTAATACTTCTTAGCAAGAATGGATAGGGGCTTTATTCCTTCTTTTGGGAAGAGTAATGGGTATAAAGTCTGAGATATTTCTCAGGTAAAAGAGCAAAAAATAATGGCAAAAATCTAAGCACACAGTCCAGAAAACTTCAAATTTAAAAAGGGATAGAAAAAAAGAGCAAAAATATTGAAAACGAAACACAGACTTGTTTGATAGTCTATGCAGATTCAGAAAGAAACCCACTATTTGTAAGAATGCAGTCATTTATATAACAAGTTAGAAAGAGAGCATCTTAAAGAAGCTAGCGCTCCGGAAACACATTTACTACTTAGAATTTTACTGAAATTCATTATTTTTCATAACCTTAATGTCTGTCCTTTCTTGTAAAACATTTATCGTCTATCCTAGAACATAATAATTTATAACATGTAAATGGTTTTCCAACTATTTCTGAAAAAAAGAAAAATGCAAACTTCGTATTATTTAAACTGAAAATACAACAACCAGTTTCTTTTCTTCAGCTGGACATTTCACACTTCAGCAGAAGATACTGCTGTAGACTCTTTGCTACAAATTTTGCTTTGTTGGATAAAAACTGGGAAAAGGGAAGACCTAGCACACAGGAGACAAAGCAAAAATGGCATCCAAACACAGATCATGAATCGTGAGCGTGTTACAAAAGTTTCACGTATTAAAATGTGGATGAAGTTTCTTCCTTCCCCACCTCCCCCAACATCTGGAGATAGTTTGGTGGAGCAATTTCCAGAAACCAAACAGTATCTTTGCTTGACTAGCTCTTTTCATTCGCAAATAAACAATTAATGAAATGGGCAACTAATTTCCAAAGTGTTCATATTCATTAGAATGCTTCCTGAAATTAAGTAGCTGTTCCATGATGCAGTGCCCACATAATGGTACTGCTATTCTTTCTCCAAATATAAAAGTATTTTTAAGATTATCTATTCGTGTTTAATTTATTTTAGCAACAAGAGCTGAAACAAAAATGTTCCCCACTTTAAAAGTATAAATACATTTGCATAATAAAATAAGACAGGGACAACTGAAGAACTGTTCTACCTGAATCACCAAAAGTGACTGTATGGACCACACTTCATCAAGGGGCTAGGTTGTATTATTTTGTGATTGCATCTCTGAATTACAGATGACATTATTTGAAGTTATGACAGGCTGCAATATATTTTTCTTTGAGCATGCGAAAAGCGGGGGGACCCTACTGTGCAGAGGCCTGAGTTAAAACAACTACACAATATGAATAATTTCAGTAATCAGTTGGGAAACTTAAGTGTCTCCTGGATATCAGCTACTTACCTACACTTAGAAATCCTGGCTACCATTCCTGACCAAAAGCTCATACTAAAACCTGCTCTTTCCACTTAGCTTTTTTTTATGTGCTGCCCACTGCCAGGAAAAGAAAGCTCCTTGAAAAAATTTTTAAGCTGGTCCTCTATTCTCCAAAATTTATCCTCTAGATCTCCTTATGGTACAGCTCTGCTTGAGCTGTACACGGACTCTCATAACATACTTTTCCATTCTGTAAAGGGAAATAGCGGGTTACAGAGCTCCATCTCACATTCACTGGGGAAAAAGCTGTGGCACTTACAACATTGCCACCACCTCGTGTTTTGACACCTTCACTTTCTCCACATCTACCGTCCTAGTGAAGACCTGAGGAAGGAGAAATGTGCCCCAGCTTTCACCAGGACATGAAGAGAAGTCACTGAGCTTAATTTCCCTCTGCCACTCAGCAGCAACGGCTTTGGGGGAAAGCCCTCAGGACAGACAGCTGGTAGGGGAAGCTTCGTAACCTCTACGGCAAGATGCCTCAAGCTCATCGTTGACCAACCGTCGCTCCATTCAGAGCTGTTTACAGGACGCTTGAAGAGCAGCATGAGTCAGCTGGGAATAACAACTACTGAAAAATATTTAGATAGCACAGTACATTTATTTAATGTTTTACAAACTGAAGCCCTGATACTACAAACATTGACCTCCTGGTATAACACTACGCTGAGTAACTTCTGTCACTAATAATTTTCCATTACTTCACATACACAGAAGTTGAAGATCAAGGCCACCTTTGCACAAGTCACCTAAGTACCTAGCCCAGGGGATGCTCTGTTTCTCTCTCAGATACAACACTGGTTTAAACTCACATTCTTCTATAAATACACAATTCCATACCCTTTAAACAAATGCTGTTTTTAAAAATGCATGGGTGATTTTAGCAACATAACATGCTCCAGCTGAAAGGGGATCTCTGTCTGTCCAGCTCTCGCACAGCTGAGAGAGCTGAGATATGCGTGGGGTGGGGAGTGATCTGGGTCCACCAGCAGTCTCTTCTAGTCATGTGGATGAACACTGCTGAGACATGGGAGAAGGCACGAACACATGAAAGGAACCAGGAAAGTACTTCAGGCCACTCTCTCTCTGAATGCAAACATTCACACACAGCGTTATCATGGTTTAACTAAACCACTTAGCAAAATGGATTCAGCTATCTTCTGTATTTGCCCTTGCACCAACAAGTTCCAGATCTAAGTATTACCTCTGAACGGCATCCAGGAGAAGTCAGAAAGCTGTCAGCCAATTTATTTTACCTTAGACTTCACAAAGGCTAATGCCTGACACAGTCCACCATTATTACATTGGGCAAGCCATTTTCCTCCTCTCTGCCTCAATTTCCCATCTGGAAATGAGAATAGTAAAACTGACCTAATTTTTTTAGAGTGATTCAAAACTGACAGATGCAAAGCACACTGTAGAAGCTGGGTATTCTATTTGCTCTCAGGATTCAAAACCAATCCATGCAGTAGGTAAAATGTATCCTAGTACCTGGTGCCGTGTAAGCAGAGAACCCTGGTCTGCAAGATTAAGCACCAATGATGAGAGGATTCCCCAGTCCTTCCTCGAGGTCAGCTTTAACCTGTGGCTCTTTCAGGCAGAGCTTAGACCACATTGCTTCATTAGTTCCGGACAAAAATTTTACAAGATAGAAATTAAAAGGTCACAAATCATAAATGTCAGGAAACAGAATTTGCAGGCCAACACTAAAGAGTACACACACAGCACCCACCTGAAAGCAGCAGACTCTGTAGGCATTTGAGGGGAACTGCACTGATACACACTTTGTTATCAGTGAATACCACTTATATATCACTTTTAGATTTTAACACAGAAGGGCAAAGTAGTTCTTTCACATGTGAAAATACTTTTTCCATATCCTCTTTTTTCTGTCTCTGCATTGCAATAATTTTTCATTTGACCCTCAAATAACACAAGTGTAACCACAGTATTTTCTGTTACATAACAAGTCTTTCACTAATAAAATTCAGCTCTATAGCTGAAGTGGATCGCTAAAGGAAACGTTAGAAGTCAGACTGGTAGATTTGGTACTAAAATACCGGGGAAAAAAATCAAATACTCCATATAAGAAGCAAAGAAAACAAAATCTCATAAATGTCTGCAAAAGGCAGATATGTATATATAATATACATATATAATAATGTAGACATCTACATTATTAATGTACAGTATATTTGGTTTTAAATACAATTCCTGAGAAATGCAAACCAAATCAAAATAAGTTAAAAAATTAAAGACACATCCCTATCTCAGGTCAAATCACAAAAAACATGATTAATTTTCTGGTCTGCATTTTCTGAAGAGTTCTTAAATTACATCTGCAGTTCTACATTTAACGTGACTAAATCTTCGCAGTCATACACAAACTTCATTTGTGTATAACTTACGAAAAAATCCATGGAGACATAAGAAATTTAGGTGCATGTAAAAAGAAATTAAAATTACATTTTGAAATTTGCAACCTAAAATAAAAATTGAATTTTCAAATTGATAATGTAAAAGCAATTTTTCAAACTGTTATCACAGAAACAACTTCACAGTAACAGGCTTGTTGAGATTTACAGTATTCAGACAATGTATTCACATTTTCAATATGAAATACCATCTTTCTTCTGACAATGTGCCTTCTAACTCAAAATACTCTAGACAGGAGGAAATGAGCCTGTGTATGTACTATCCTGATAGCTAAAGAAAAGGAAGTTTTCACTGCTACATGGGTGATCATTGAAATCATTTACCAAAGACAGAACCACGTAAAACAAAATATAAGCTAATTTTTCATGTAAGACTAAGAGGAAGCTCAAATTATTCTTCTTATCAAGTTTTATCACTATTTGTATTGAGTCTGATCTGAATAGTCTAATTATGAAGAGTATTAGTATCTGATTTAGCCTTTCAGGGAATAATGTGAAGCATGCTGTCAAAGGAAGAGTGGCAGAAGGGACAGAGGAAAAATTCCAAACTATAAAACTGTAAGAAGGTAAGCTTGAGTGACAGGATGGATATAAGCCTAGGCAATTAATCACTTTAGGCTACACCAAAGACAAAATTTAAAAGAAAAGAAACAAAATATGCTAAATTCCCTCACTGGCCACAAACATAAGAAAAACTCAGGAACAAGTACCTCTGTGCAAACATCAGTCACACATTTACAGGATGAAAAGGCTGTGAGTAGAAAAATCTTTCAGATAGCGAACTATCCCTGTTGCTTAGTGAGAAGGAGTAAACACTGAAATCCAATTCAAAAATAGTACACATCAAGAAAACAGCAGTAGTATTCTGTTGCTGTATAAAGTCAAATGCTTTTGACCAGAACCCAAAACTAATGACATCCTTAAAGTCATCATCTGCATAGAACTAGCAAAATTCTTTACTTCATAACATCATCATTTTAGTTCGAAAAGTTTAGTTTTCCTCCCAAATGTTTATAGC
Source organism: Phaethon lepturus (assembly GCF_000687285.1). Classification (NCBI taxonomy): domain Eukaryota; kingdom Metazoa; phylum Chordata; class Aves; order Phaethontiformes; family Phaethontidae; genus Phaethon; species Phaethon lepturus. The sequence continues at coordinate 140,274 of NW_010515600.1, forward strand.
ACCACGCCAGTTACTTTGGCTGAGCTGACACAATGAATTTAAAATGGTCTAATACTTTTGACTTATCAACAGATTAGCACATGATTAGCTAGTGTAAAAGGATTATTATGACCGCTGTTATAAGATATTAACACTTTTGGTAACGCATTCTAGGGATGCTATTATACTTTCCACGTTGAGAAAGCAGAATGAAAACCAAGTTTTCCTAGTTTTAGCTATCCACAAATCATCTTGAAGTAACAGAATCCTCTTTAATTAATTTTTTTAATCTTGAATCTTCACCCTTATTTCCATACAAGCTTGTATTTTCATACAAGCTGATTACAAGCTGTAAACATGGGCTACAGAAACAGCTGAACAATTGCAGCACTCAGTCTCCCTTAAAACAGCGGGTTAACAACCAGCCTCAAGTCATGCATGCACACGTGCACACACACAAACCCACACGGAGGCTTCACGATGAACACGACGAGGCTCATGTCTGAAGCAGAGTGCAGCATTAATACACTTAGCAAGACACAGAGTTATATTCATTGAAGCTTGACACCAGCTCTGTGAGGAGGGGTTGTATTTGCCAGGGACAGGGAGGGGAGGAGAAAAAGAAGAGAAAACCCCAACAGAAGGGCGAAGGATTCAGGGGACAGCTGAAGTGTGAAGTGATCCAGCAGCTTTTTGATATGGTTTAGAGTTCGCTTTGGGAATGCAAGAAAACAACAGCTACAAACTTAACCCCTTGACACTGGCAAGACTGTCAGCCTCAGTGCTAAGCACCCATGCACTGACATTCAGACTCCGACTGCCAACAGGTTACCGGGTCGGAAACTTCTTCCTCTCCTGCCAAAGGTGGTGTGTTCTTCTGGCTGTATTTCTGTTTCATGTACAGGCGCTCTTCTAGATATATTAATCTGTCACTGCACTTCTTTGTTCTCTTTTTAAATTCAAGCTGAACTTTATTATGTTTAAGTCTGTACAGACTAAAAACCATATATATGGTATGGAAAGAATATAAGAAAACATGAAGTGAATTAAAGGCTAGGATTTTCTCAGAGTTTCAGTCTCATACATAAAGGTCATAACTGATGATCAATACTAAGTTCTAAGAAATCATAAATAAACAAGAAAATCAGTTCTGTTATGAATGTGCTAATACAAGAACGTACTTGGAAGAAAACTGCATTCCTTAGTTTTAAAATTGTCATTGCTTCAAGTTTTATGTAAAGCAACATGAAAGGGAAGAGAAAGACAGTGATGGATCTCAATTTTTAAGTAATTTCTTAATTTTGGGACACAAATCATAGTTAAGCACCACTGGTTAGGGTGCTCACAAAGGTGAACAGATATGACATGTTTTTTCTGTGTATAAAAACCTGCCTTTTTTTCCTGCATGATTATTGCAGTGCAAATACAGGTAACAAAAACTGGAGTTACAAGGTGAGATAAAAATTACAAGATGGGAAAACTCTGCTTTGCCTCCACAGCATTATCTGGTTCCCCCTGTTGTCATACAGCCAGGGAAAAAAGCACTTCCAGAAAGCGCACCAAAGATCAAACTGTGTCTGGTGACAGCAGTGTCCAAGCTATAAGTAATGTTCAAAGGATTCAACAATGCCTGTGACTGATCATTCTCTCTCCCTTGCCATCACCTGCTGATTTTGTCCAGGTGTTTTATGGCTATCTTGAGGCTCTGGAGAACAGACAGAAAGAAGAGTTTGCCAATTTCTTTTGTCTGGGATTGTGAATTCCTTACACAGATGGTGGACAGCCACAGGCTGGCCAGCTCCAGGCACAATCGCCTTCACCCTCAGAGGGAACGCATGAGAGCAACATTATCTTCTCCCAGAGCACCGTCTGTAACGTGTCTGTGGTTAGGGAATAGGACAAGATGCCTTTTCTTAAGGAAAAACAGGTCGTCGTCCCCCGCGCCACCCCCCCCACCCCCCCCCCCCCCCCACCCACACACGCGGGGGGGGGGGGCTGTGAGAAAGAAAATAAATAAATAAACAAAGACTTTGTCTGTATTAGTAAATTAAGCATTCCTAAGCAATTCAAGAGGTTTGTCTAATAAGATAATCTTCTGTTAACATGGTTTTGTAGTATGTTTACAGTCTCTCAAGTATTCCAAACAAATCCTGCTAAATCTTACTCGCTAAGCAAACCGAGCCATTTCTGGCAGCAATTTTCAAAGATGGGCACCAGGCGTGAGCCTCCTCACCCTTTTTCTCCTACTCTGTTTGCTTACAAGAAAGCCCATTACCTACGCAAATTACTGTTAAATGTGCAGTTACCTAATTGTGCAAATACCTATTTAGATATGTACTTTTCTCCTGCCGTGATGCAAGCGCAATTTTGAAACTGGTTCTTTAAAGTAAAACTGCTACACTCCCATTTCTGACCTCTGAAAGTGTGACTACATACCTGGGAATGGAGAGTATGTAACAAAATATTTGTGCAACACTTAAGCACCTGACAAAGCAAATTTTACAGAAGAATGTGTGACTACTTCCAGTTCTCAAAACTGGAAGGGCTTGGAAAAATATGTTTATTTTATAAGCATTTCATTAGGAAGGAGCCAGATACAAATCTTGTATGACAAACATATCATGGACAGCCTCTGTCTTCTCACACTCTTAGAAAAAATATTATGTATGCAATATATTCTTATTTAGGAAGGTTCAAAATATGTACTAGAAAACAAGTAGGTATCTAAGACTCACATTACAGAGAGACTCAGGAATCTCAGAGCTGTAACCATCCCCTGCGCTGTTTCAGTTTTGCTTACAGGTGATGTGAATGAACTCTGAACTCATCAAAAAGATGTACGGCAATGTACTCCTCTTAGATCCTCAGCGCACAGACTCACCCCCCCAGCCCCTGCCGAGGGATCAATGTTAACATATACATAGAGGAAGCAGAGTAATGGAGCCGATTTCTCCCATGCAGATCTGAGAGCACAATTATGTCCTGCTCTAAATTATTTATTTTACTGCTGAAGGGTGTAACATTTTCATCTTTTTTGGAAAAGTATACTCAGCAGTTATAAAATCTAGCATCATAAATGTTAGAGAAGGAAAGGACCATTACATCACCCTGCCTATCTCCTGCCAAAGCAGGCTAGTCCCCTACTATATATTTTCTAGTCTTACACAAAATGTTTCCAATAATAATCTGCTGATGTTTTAAATGTTCTGAATTACATTAACACTTAAAAAAAGTCTGTGATTGTAAAGGGAGAAGTTAATGCTCATAGAAGAGATGAACAGGTAACCTCAGAACTACAAGCCCGCTTTTTTCCTACCGCCACAGGTAACGGCACCAAGGCTCCCATACACTGTTCGGGCTACCAGCATGTCATAACCCTGACCTACGGAGGTCAGCTTTCACGGTTGAGAAGGGAGCTTAGCCTCCATGGCTCATTTCATCCTTCAGCCTCCCGCTGTGATTACTGACAATTTAGTCAATGTATTTATTTATTTTTATCTCCTTACTGTACCCAAATACAGAGATACAGCCACATAATATTCTGGTCATACCCATAAAAAGGCTGCAGTGAATGGCCCTACACAAACATCATCCAGAAGTCTTTGTGCTTATTTTTTCCACAAAGATGCAAAAAAATTCTCCATGGCTTCCCATGATTGTACAAGCGTTCAGATGGAAGTATTACCATGCTCTATGCAAAAAAACGTTAATTTTAACTTCACTCTGTTACATCTTCCCCTTGAGATATTAATTTTAACTTTAGCCCTCTCATCTTCCCTGAGAGATAAGAACAACCAGAAGGGTAGCCGGCCCAGGGTCTGGCAGCCTAATGAAATTAAGTGAGTTCCATGGATGAGGCTGTCTCGCTGTAAACTGAAATCCTATCAACTCCAGCACCTCTGCCAAGCATTTAATCCATAAAAACCTACACAACACAGCTGTGTTTCAGGGAGGGGCGGGGGGGGAGAGAAAGGGGGTGGATTTTTTGTTTATTTTAGGGGAATTTTTTTGTTTCCTTTCCAGTTTTCTGAGGCATGTATCTGTCTAGTCCACAGTGTCTTGAAACATTAAAAGGGCACATCACTGATGGTGGTGACGGTAACGTCACACGTGAGTAACATAAAAGAAGTGACTGTGGATGAATTGTTCCTAGGCGAGGGAAAACTGGATCCAAGTGTGGATGATGGAACTCGCTTAAACTTGGCAGGATGATTGCCCAACACAAGGAGCTCAACCCAGGAGAGACAGGCCGGAGAATGGAAGAAGAGAAAAAATGTGCCTACTGGGAATTGGACTGAGAATGCCATGCTGCCCTCAGATGTTAACAGCAGTCTGATGATGGCCTGGACTGAATTCAAACTGGTGACCTAAAGCAGAAAGACTCTGTAGCTAACTAGTAATCCCCCTGATCCAAGGTACTTCAGTAGTTTTAATCAGAAAAGAAAAATTACAGTCCCAGGGGAGACTTCATTGGAGGGTAGTGTGCTAGATACACAAAAAAAAAAATTTTTAAAAGCTTACACAAAAAAAAAAAAAAAGCAGCAGTTTTTTCCACCAATTGATAATTCCCTTCCGTTAACTTTGTCAAGGCTAAAAACTGGGGGAAAAAACCCAAAACAACATTTCTTACAATTCTTGAATATTTCCCCCTACTCTTGTTGGATAGTGATTAATAGGTGAAATTTATTCAGCTCCATTTCATTATTCAGTTTTTCATTGCATTAGTGGACTTTCAGGATTAAAATTTTACAGGACATTCACACAGAAAGAAAAGGAAGAAAGAAAAAAAGATTATCTGACTGGGCTCAGCACAAGCCATGGGATGTAGTTATGTGCCTTTAAAACATAACAAGAACGTACATCGTCAACCCTCAGTTTCATGGAGGCTTCACAACACAGCTTCAGCAGCTGAAGTTAGTTACAGTGAAAGTGTAACATAAAAAGTAAAAGTGGCTACTTCTCTGAAATGACAGAAGGTGCATTATTACGGATAACAGTGAAGTAACATGGCATGTGCTTTTTCTTGAGAAAGTTTTAAGCTCCTAACTGATTAGTAAATAATGAAAGAGAATATGGTACGTTTTTACTGTAGATACTATTTACAAAATATAGCTACATAATCTTATTGGGTAGTCTGCTGTGAGCATCTCAAAAACCTTAATGAATTATATGCCCGAAGTTAAATATTTTTCTGCTCTGAAAAGTGTATTTTTTAGAAGGTCTTTATCTTTATTCTACATTCAGCATCTTTCCCTGTCATTCCTCCTCTCCAGTAAGTTTATCTGTGGATCGTAACTATAATCATCTATTAACGGTAGGGTTTCTTAATTCAAGGTGAGTCTTTTAAAACTTCTTTTTACATGAGTAATAGACACTACTTTTCAATGCCAAAAACACCCAGACTATGTTAAGGACTGATAATATGCCAACATTTTTGTTTTTAATTTAAGCTCATTTTGAGTTTCATCAGCAAGGAAGAAGAAAGCCTTTAAATGGTAACATTCATTTTATTTTCCCTCCATTCATTGACTTAAAGTAAGAAAAGATAAAAGGATATGCTAAAAGATTGAGCCAAAAAATAGTTGCTTCAAGGCAGATATTTCTTTATGTCATGTTTCAGCCTGGAACAAAGTTTTACACAGAACTTATAACCCTGAAAAAAATGGGATTTATAATTCAAGTGTTACCGATACAACCTTAAGTACAGTGTGCTACTGACACCTTAACTACAGCATTGCAAATGGTTCTGCTGAAATAAACCATCTCATTCTTTCTTTTTACTGCAAGAATGCTGCAATCATTAAAGTATTCTTGCCCTCTGTATGCTTGGGAGTGGTCTGTCCATAAGTTATTAATAAACCATGGAAAGGTGCAGCAGCAGACCAACTATTCATATTAATGAATGCCTCATGAATATTCAGCTGCATGTTGACTCTTACCTCAGAGGACCAAGGGAACCAAAATCCAGCCCCCCATACTACCAGTTAAACCTCCTCACGCTGTAGTATTTTATTTTGAATAATACCAACTAAATCTGTAATACTGTCTCTTTCGCAAAGCTCTAAATAACTGTTGTTTCTGTAAGAGGGTGAGTGGGGGGGACTGCTATCAGCTTCATTAAAAAAACCCACAACAATGAGTACACACAGTAGTCGTAAGTCTGTATTTTAACAAGAACTACATTACCTATAATTTAACGTCTGCACAGATTTAGTGCCAAAATAACAGTTGCTGCTGCTGGCTGCATCATGTTCTGAAACTAAAACTACCTATTTGGTAGTAATATTCCCCTTCTAGTCAAACACGATGCAGCATGGATGGGAAAATGCAAAATGGCAGAAACACACACACAATTCAAAACGCTCTAACTACTGTTTTCCCTCCAAATCAGTACCTTTTACAGACCCCCACTGACTTTTATTTCTGATTTTTCATATTTTAAATTGAAATCTCTTGACCATGATCTGTTCCAGCAGTATCAGACACAAAACATCATCGATATAGAAGACTTCTAAGAGGAATTGTTTGCCTGATTTATTTGAAATTTCATTATTCTTTCTCAATTTTTTTTTTTTTAAAAGAACAGCTCTTCTATGGCCGAGATATGAATACACACTATATACCCTTTCAAGGCCAGCACACACTTCCTTAACCAAATCCACCACTTCCTTTTCAGACTGAACAGAACTCTTTCAATTCTGTACATCCTCTGAAAGTAGAACGGAGCACCTTTACATGTAATAACAGGCATCTGGGAAGCCAACTGGAGCAGTCGGAGCACATATTTTAATAAGCAGCTCTTAAACATTCAATAAAGTGAGTGGTAATTGGGCACAGAAACATAAATTGTCAGAGCAAATTAAGAAAAAGACTTTGCTTTTCAGTGTGCTATATGCAAAATTATTTGTAAGATGACTCTAGACATACATTTGAACAAGCACATATTCTTCTACATTTGGTCAAATTATCTCAGAATATATAGAGAATTAACTGTGATTTTCTTTTGGATAAAATTAATGTCAGCTTTCTGTCCTTAAACCAGAGCCAATGGGGAAACAAAATATGTTTAGCCCTGAAATAGTTGTGGTAATTCAATCCCTGCACTCTCCTTATTTTCTTGATGACAAAGAGAAACTCCCAACTGGCGAGGCCACCTGCACTGATTACTCCTCCATCCACACCCACAGAATATGAAAATGAGCCAATGATCATTAACCTTAATTTCTTCTAACATAAACCTCAGCTTCTCAAACACCCCCCCTCCCCCCACCCCGGCTTGCTTCTCTACAAACTCCCTTGAGAAAAAGAGGTGGGGGGAGGAGGGGAGAAAAAGAAAAAAGAAAACAAAAGGGGAG
>NW_010515600.1:147638-148411 GCF_000687285.1 Phaethon lepturus
TGGGATAACCGGGGGGGGGGGGCGGAATCAAGAGAACTGAAAAGAACTCAGTGGCTTTTTTTCTTCTGTTTCACAGCTGGCTTATTATAACTTCACAGCACTCAGATAAGGGGATTTTGAGGCACTATCATCTCTCCTGATAGCAACTTCCTTCCCTTCCCTGTCCCCCGCCCCAAGCAATAAGGTAAATGCTAACATGTTGGTTTTCTGGGGGTTTTTTAGCTTTTTGGTTTGTTTTTTTTTTTTCCCCCTGAAGATATTCCTGGGCAAAGGCAGTTGGCAAAAATAAAGATGGGTCTGGATGTCAGGAATGCAGGTGTGGCCCAATGTCAGGACCAAAGGGCCAAGCATAACTGGGTGGGATATTTCCAGTGTATGTCCTTCAAAACACAGTAGAGAATGCATCGCACCGCCTGGTCACCCACATGCTGCTACTAGCAAATGGAGTAAGTTTTGGTTCAAGCTGTGTGGGACTAGCTTCCGCTGGCATTACTTCACCTTCTACTGGATAAGGCACTCATTTGAACCTGCTGAAAAATACCAGGTGTCTACATATAAAAATACATACTAAAAATAGTTATAATCTATAAAAAATAATCATGCTGTAGAAATCAGGGTTTGTATAGCACAAATGTGTATACTGAAAACAGATACCCTGTTATCTCGTTAGCTCCCTGGACAGAGATAGGTAGACCTTAATCAACATTTTCAAAGGAATTACACGTTCATAAAATGAGAACTTATCAATTCATTGAAGTATGCTTGCCTATATC
>NW_010515600.1:148434-149488 GCF_000687285.1 Phaethon lepturus
AGTAATCTTTTTCCTGCAAACAATTTAAAAATCATTATACAGCTAAATAAAGGCAAAAACCCCATTTTAATACTTTTTTTTTCATTAGGATTACTGAATTAAAAAGCAAATAAATCTTCAAAGAACATAACAAAAGTGTGATTGTATTACCTTCAAATACATTACAACAAGCTGTTTGTCGCCTACCAAACACATACAGCAGAGCTTCTGTGGAGACCAGGAGGCAGACAGTAACTTTGATCACGCAGACATTCCTCATTATTTCAGACCTCAAATCAAGTAGCAACAGTCAGGGGAAGAAAGGGGTGAGAGACATGGGGCTGCTGGGGAGGAAAAGGGAAGCAGACTGCAATTTTGTCCTAGGTTCAGCATCCTAATTTAAACAAAAACAGGCTGTTGGCATCTCTGTGCTTCCCTGCAGCCCCCTCCCCTTCCCCATGCTTTCTAGCCTCCTGGTTCACTAAAAATGACAAGCACATTTCTAGGCTCTGCTTTTTTATCAAGCTGACAAAGGTCAACAATACTAGCCAGAAGAGTGTTGAAGTATTCAGTGCCACAGGTCATCCTAATAGATACTGGAGGGACTCATTGCAACACCACTGTAAGCCAAGACAGCACGGTTTTTAAGAGGCAGCACTTTGCACGTTCACAGCCTGGTTAATTTAATACAATACTGGCCTCTTGTTTGCAAAATATCATCAGCACATTTCAGAGCTGGTATCTTTCTGTGGGTGACAGTAAGGTGACTGAATTCAGGCATGTTAACAGATGCACCTTTTTATGCTCTGTTAAACCATGTCACCGACTACAGCCCCTAAGTGCATTCCTTTATTTATGCTGCAGCCGGCTGAGCTAATTACCAGAGACCGACCTGGTTCTAGCTCTATAAAGTCCAGTGGCTGTGTATGTGTGTAAAGAGGCTGGGAGGGAAATTGGGATGGGGCCGGGGGAAGGAGAGAGGCTCTTTCTGAAAGCACTTTCTAAACACATGTCTTTGAAGTCTTCGTGTTATTTTATCGGTGTAAGGGGGCGGGGGGGGGGGGAGGGGGTGGCC
>NW_010515600.1:149519-181221 GCF_000687285.1 Phaethon lepturus
AGGTATGAGCAGCTTGAGAATATAGTAATGCATGGTTTAAATGTGCCGTGTCCCCCCCGCCCCCGTTTTGTTTTGGGTTTTTTTGCCTAATTTGAACAGTTATGTTTAGGTCCAAACAGCTATAAAATTAACATCAGCACAAATTTCTCTCCAACACTCAAAAATAGTGGAAGATGCTACCCCAGGGGGAAACAAAAATGTAAACGAAAGACAATTCTGGTCTGTTTTATCATGTGTGGGCACAGGAACACCCACTTACAGCTCTCCTTCCACCAAATATCCCAATACACCCAGTGTTCTCTACAAGCCTTTATGCCACAGACGTATTTTATCAGTAGCAGAAGCTACCTCCTGTCAAAGATTCAAAATTCTTAGCCAGTTTTTTAGCTGTTTTTTACCAAACGAATGTCTTTGCTTGCGTGACTTCTTCCTGTACTACACTTTTCACTAAAAAAGATCATGATACTTAAAAGAAAAAAGGGGGGAAAGAAGGACTTGATGTTGACAATTTTGTTTTACCACTTATGACTTAAAAGACCTTAACTAAAGAATTAAATCATTTGTCTTATGAGCAATGGTGTGGTTTTTTTGTGTTGGGGTTTTTTTGGTTGTTTTTTTTTTTTTTTTACAGCGTACAATTTAGCTAATAACTGGTTGGGGCCAATCTTTAACAAGTCACATATTTCCATTGTCCCTTCACCCCCTGCTTATGCTTTTACCACATCCTAACAAAAACATGACCAGAACTGGTGAAAAACATACGGTTCCAACTAATGAATCACATACTTTCCCGCAAGTGCAGTAAGTACTACCAGCTGTGACAGTCTTGCTTTGGCAGTGGAACCAGTGCAGAACAAGGCCGACACATCTGAAACCAGCTGTACTGAAAAACCACAAGCAATATAAGTCCGTCTGCCTTCTCAGGGGCTTCTTTGTCTCTGCCTGTGTCTCTGCTCTGTCCCTAAAACTTGCCAGCCATCTTGTTTTGACAGAGTTCAGAGTTTCAGAAGTTTCAAGGGGGAAAAAAATCCGCTGATTCAGGAAACTGGGTTTCAAGAAAATGATAAGGAGGTCTTTGTCAAACGAGCCCGAGTCAGGAAATTTAAAGAGACAGACCATGCATCTACCCGTCTGCTCTGCGTGTACGACAGCTTAAAGCACAGAAAAAGACACACTTAAAACATGCTTATGTCCATACATTTCTATTTGTACCTAAAAGCACAGAATGTGCCTCATGAATGAAGGAGGGTGTGGGGAAGAATGCTGTCCTGAGATCTCGAGATTTTATCAGATTAAATCTGGGAAGGTCACAAATCTCACAAATTAATTCATTAATTGCTAATTATATGCATTACACCAACAGGAAAACGAGTCAAAGTTGTATCTCACTACACTGCTTTATGTGTGGCAAATGCCATGTGCTTTATGGAAGACTATTCCAGCAGAGTTTGAGAGAGGCTTTTAAAAATCTTAAGTGGGACAATTTCTTTATTCTTCTACATGTAAGGACAGGTACCAAAATTAACATAAGCCTACTGTACTTGACTGAGAGGGAGTGCTGGAAAAAAGTAATCAGTGTTAAAAAAAAAAAAAAAATCAGAATTGACTTAGAGTGGCTTTCCTTTATATGAGAAATGCTGCGACATTCAGGTCTGATATTCCAGATCCATCTAGGACTAAAAGCAAGTACTGAGTATCACACTGGAAGTCTGCTTTTCCCCTCATGCAAAAAAAAAAACCCCAAACTGTTGCTTCCATCCCTGCAGAAATGCATGATATAAACCTTAATACTCTTTAAGAAGTTAAGATCTTGGTCCAGGACTGGTCCTTCCTTATCTTGCAGCTCACATAGGTATGCAGTTTAGAGTATCCATATAGAATCCTAGAGTCATAGAATAGTTTGGGTTGGAAGAAAAGCGTGAAATTTTTTCAAGAAATTGATTTTTCATTAATGACACCTTTTTCAGAATTTTTGAACAAATTTCAATGAAATAATTGTTTCGTGGTAGATTCTTGAAAATACCACAATAGGTACATCACACATCTATCGTAAGACTTCCCAGCAGACACAGATGACCCTCCTTTACTATATTGGGCAAGCACGTGAGAAAGGCCAAAACCCACAGCAGTCTGTCCCCTTTCGGTGACTGTTTTTTGTACAGGGTACACATGTGCACACAAACACTGTAAACAAGTTTAGCAGCTTTAAGGCTTTTCGTTCTCACTGGGGATGGTCATATTACCCCCAAGCAGTAAAGCCATTAAGCGAGCAATTCACAGACTCCCTATCAAGTGCCAACAACACTTTAATGCAGTGTTGTGCCATTATATATTTTGTATACACACATAGTTTGGAGGAAACCTATTTTAAGTATAGTTTAACATATAAATACTTGTAGTGTGATCTCTCTCTACCGAACTCACCTGTGATGTCATGCTGACATACTAAGAGCAACATAGGCACTACCAGTCCAATTATACAGACCTCTCTTTGTAATCAGGGACGGAATCAACTAACAAAATAAAATTTCAACTAACAGTATTTACAAATGGTGAGCAACTTCTCAAGTCAGCTTTCATATCATGATTTTAAGAACTGTTCAGTTGTTATTCTTTCCTAGATGTGCCATGTATTTTACAAGGAAGCTTGAACTTTCTCCATTTCATGGTATTTGTATTCATCCCTTTCTGGTACATGGATATAGGCTCCTGAATATATTTGTAGCCAAATAACTAACAAATAACTGTGTTCCCTATACCAAAGGGAACCCTGATGTTGTTCCTACATTACAACTGAGGCGCTCAAGAGCACTGGAAAACTGGGATGGGTGATCAAAGGATGCTGAAATTCATCTCCACCCTCTCCTTCTTGATAAGATAGACCAAAGACAGCTCAGACATATGCCTCTAAGAGCAATGGATGGACTGGGATTTTAAAGGGGTTTTTTTTGGGTGGGACAGCTATAGCAGGTTAAGAAAAGAAGAGATAAAGTCTTTAAGGTGTCCTGTATATTACGCTAACGTCAGCCCTGCACCAGCAGCATCAACTGTGCAGCCTTTTAGTTAACATAAGCTAAAAGGAAATTACAAACTTGAGCTCTTTACACACTTAAAAATCACTTTTTTTAACTGTAGGGCAGAAAGTGGTTTTGTTTTAATGATTTACTGGTTTACCTCAAATTACAAACTAATAAAATATATTTCCTCTTAAAATGAAAAAGGTCTTCAGCAGACCTTTGTACAGTCGAATAAAGAATAGTCATAACAATAATAAACTGCTATCACTGAATTAGCTTTACAATTTACATTACCTTCTAATGCAAGCTTTATTTTTCCATGAGCACAAGAAATTACACCCATCTATTTTCCCAAATTCAAAAGAGAAAGAAATAAAATCAGTCAAGCATTAAAAGAACGAACTGGGAGAAGACAATTAGAGATATCCAGCATCAACACAGGAGGTATAACTTTTGCATGGTGTCTTATAACTTCATGTATAATACAGCTAAATCTAAATCCCCATTATCAAAAGTTTACTACAATGAGAATTGAGTAACCATATGGACAATATACCTTTTTAGTTAATATTTTGACTTCCTTTTTTTTCTGAAATGGACATTTGATAGACATTAAAATTCCATTTGATATAAAGTGATTACAAAAATTACAGTATAAAATACAATACCCTGTATGTTAGCACACCTCACTAGTTTCCTGAGTAGAGCAAAATGCATTCATGCACACTTCCCTGAATGGGAAACAGAATCTCTGCTTGTCCTGTTTCAATTAATGGTTATTTATCAATTCACTTTTTTACATTCAAATATTTAAAAAAATATACACAGAGGAATTGCTGAGAAGAATTAAACAGAGAAATCAAATATCTTTTTCTTGACAAAAAGTTTTTATGCATTAATCATAGAATCATCATCGAATCATCACGGAATCTTTGGGTTGGGAGGGACCTTTTAAGGCCATCTAGTCCAACCCCCCTTCAGTGAGCAGGGACATCTTCAACTAGATCAGGTTGCTCAGAGCCCCGTCCTACCTGGCCTGTAATGTTTCCAGGGATGGGGAATCCACCCCCCTCATAGTGAAAAACTTCTTCCTTATATGGAATCATAGAATCAAAAATATGGAACGCTTCACGAATTTGCATGTCATCCTTGCACAGGGGCCATGCTAATCTTCTCTGTATCATTCCAATTTTAGTATATGTGCTGCCGAAGTAAGCATGTGTTTTTTAATCCAATTAATTATGATTCAAAAACAATGTCAAGTGACTTAGCCAATTGCAAAATTCATCCAGTGATTTCCAGAAGTGGTCAGAGTGTTTGCATTGAGAACTACAGGGTTTTTTTCCAGCAATTGCATGATTTGTACAAATTGCAGATCATTAATGCAGCTTTTATAAACCAAAAGGAAGGAATAAATTTACTGTACAAGTTAAAAGTTTGACTAAGCCAGGATACAATTAACAGCAGTGACTCTAAAAAAAAGTGATAGCTGTCCTTGGTAGTTAGCTAATATTCAAGTTAGAAAACTGTATTATTTCCCGTAAGAAAAATAAGTATAGTAATAGTTTTGAACAGGACAGTGCTATTCACTGCATCTCTGAAAGGCAGATTCATATTGAAATCACCAACCCATCTACCTTCAGCCCACCTCGAGTTTCTTTGGAAATAGCCTTCTCTCCCAAAGAACAGAGCGTCGAAGGCAGTAGAAGATGCTTTGAGGCCAGCTGTTCTCTAACATGTCAGCTGGGTGACACAAAGACACCGTGCTCCAGCCATGCAAGCGAGGCAACAGAACAGAGAGCTCAAAAGTTCGTCTGCATGAGGCATGTAAACAACAGCCACAGAAGACTGTGAATCTATAATTTTAATTTTTTTTTTCATGTTTACATGTACATACTTTGATTTTCCTTTCACAGGTAGATGAAAAAACCCAAAGATTTTCCTCTCAGCTATATATGTGCACGTCTACAGTTTTTCAGTAAGAAATGTGTGTTTTTGCCCAAGAACACAGACTATGTAATATGTATGCCACTAGTTTTGATTGGGGAGGGGTGTCCTTTTTTTTTAGAATCATAGGCTAATTTATGTTGGAAGTAGACTCTGGAGGTCATGTGGTCCAAGCCCATCCTGAAAGCAAGGATACTTTTAAGCAGCTTGCTCAGTGTCTTTCTGGTTGGGTTTTTCTAGAAATTGCTTTGTTGTGGGTTTTTTTGTTTCTTGATTTTAAAATTACACCAATAACAGAACTCTTGACCAACCTTACTAAGTATTACTATCTACAATAAGAAAAATAAACATGAGTGTTGAAAGACTTGTCCATAAAGAGATGGCACAGGCAGGATCAGAGGTCAGGAGCTTGCAGTTCAATCCATCAAACACTGTTATCTAACCAGTGTTTATGTTGTCTTTTAAAGAGACATCATCTTCAAATTAGTCTTGCCTGCTTAGCAAACTAAACCTATGCACTCCTTTCCAAGTAAATATTGAATATACAAAACACTGTGTGGGCTAATAAAAAGTCTACATCACCTCAGAAGGGAATCTTTATTTCCATTCTGTGCTTAGCTTTTATGCAGTTTTTAACCTAATTTAGGATCTTCCTACATTTTGTCAGGAAGTCTCATCCAAATCAAGAGTATACAGAAATGTCCTCTACAGTCTCCTAGTTTATTGCCTTTTAGCATGTTAGAAAAGCATGCTTTACCCTCAGAAAACTTCTTTCAGGTTTCCCTTATCATCACCATTAGGTGCCTAGTTATAGTTCTGTGTTAATAGTTTTTACTATGTCTTTTCTTCCTACCAAAAAACTCATCCCACATTTTCAAAAGGAAGAGTGAAACATCTGAGTACCTGTGCAGGTAAAAGTATGTTTAATAGATATATTTTAGATGTCACTACAGCTACAAGTCCTTAGATGAGTGCCATTAGTGATTTACTACAAATTAGTTTCTTTCGCTTCCTGTCGAAGCTCCAAAATCATCTTGGCCAAAGCTGGCATTGCTGCAGATGTTAGCTGCATTACCATATAATGGGGACAGCAACGGAAATATTTTCCTGAAAAATCTGACTAGCCCTAGTAATACCCACAATTCACTTACATGCTGTCTACATAAACAGTTATGCTGGATTTAACTTGTGTTTAGTACCACTTGATAAAAACTATTACCAATGTGGTTTACATAAATTACATGTAGCCTACTCCATATGGAAACCATATTTTAGCAGCAACCAGTGTTTAATAATGAAGACTCTGCCTTGCTCTCTCACAGGCAAGCTCTTTCTCGCCTCTCTCTGGCTGTGCTATTCTGAAGAGTAATAAGATTTAAGAAGCTATTTAGCTCATGAAACAAGTAATTTGAATATTCACACTGCAGTTAAAGAGGGATTAATTTTATCCCATGCTATACTGGTAACAAGAGGACTGGCCTCTTAGAAATGCAGTGCACTAAATTATCCTCATCTATAAGTTTCTTCCAACATAGCCTGATAACAACAATTCACTGCTTGAACATCATTATTTGTCTAAGTTATTAATGACTTTTAATTGTTTACTTTACGATAAGTCTCTTTACTTTAGCCCCTATCGTGTAAAATTAATTAACCAACAGGCCACAAAGACATACAAGCACAACGTAGTTAAATACTTTATCATAACTTTGTGTACTTTTGTAACTTTTCAGTATTTTTGTTTATTAGACACGATATGAGGTGTAGATTAAGCAGAAATCATGGAGGACTACATACTTATGATAGGAATAAATGCCTTCTTGAAGATTTCAAGCTTACATATATACTTAGGTTTCCCTACTAAGCTTAGGTAAAAGAGATAATTTTTCTGTCAGGACTGTAAAATTTTAAGCTGGAATTCTGATCCTTTTGAAGTTCATGGCAATTTTGCTGTGGCCAGATTTAACCTGCAAATTTATAAAGTGTTTAATATATCAGTTAGCAGGGAGAAAAAGCAGGTTCTAACAAAAGCACTTCCAGAAAAATAAAAGCTATTACAACAAGAGCAGGCCTACCTCATTCCTCTGTTCTTGATTTAAGTCTTTAAGGTACAAGAGAAAGCTTAAAGATTTCCCCCGAATAAACTAGTCAGAGAAATGTAATGAAAACCATGAGCTAAAAAAGAAAGAAAAGAAATGGTATTACGAGGTAATGCTTAACAACCTAGATGAGATGCTCTCCTTCTCGGAAAATTAGGGGGAATTTAACAGAAAATGGCAACATTGTTAAGGACTTTTAAACTAAGTCTTACTGTGTATAAATACCTGTATCTCTGCGACATAATTCTATACAACTCAGAAAGTTCGTATTAAGGATACAATTTTTCATAGTTCACATACAACGTAAACTTCCAAACATCTGGTGAACTTCAAGGCAGAGCTTTCCATCTCCCCAGAGAGTTATCAGTTGGACTATAATGTTATCAGCTTTCGCACACTTCTCAGTGAGATGCAATCTACTTGCCTGAGAACATGAGGGAGAGCCAGGAATTCCTGTTCCAATTCCAAATTTGTGGACTCTCTAAGATTTCTGGTAAGTCAAGAACTCCCAGCTGCCTCACTTTCACAGCCTCCAGAAACAGGGATATTTACATGCCTACTTTTCAGACCAGAAGGATTAATTACTGAATTACTGACCATTTTATAAATACTTAAATAAATTCCTCTGAATTCACAGCACCTCACAGTGCCTGCACACAGACACTTTAATACAAGGGGGAAGACTTTAAAGTAGAAACAGCAACCCACATTGACACATGAGCAGCACCCTTCTTAGGTGCAGATACGGTGATGCTGTTTATGAAAGCAAAGCAGACCTTCCGTTGCCCAGATAGTATAGTTAGTACCTTAAAACGATATAATTCATCATAACTCAGACCGCAGTCCTCTGCTTCCCAGGTCCCCTGACTCATCAAAAGCACAATTCCAGTTACCTCAGGGTGCAGCAGTGTCCTGCCATAGGATGCATGGAAAGAGCACGGATGCGCTCCCCAAAGGCCGTAACAACCGGAGTTGTTCGGCCGCTTCCTGAAGACAGAGCTGTTCTGCGAATCTCATGAGCTACTAGAGAATACCTGGAGGGTGAGGAATCTGGATGCTGCTCAAAGCCTGCCTTCTGACATGACTTTTTTCTATCAAAGACCAACACCCGTCCCCAGAGTACAAACTGGTAACTCAAATACAGTCTGTGTTATCAGCCTCTTGTTTCCCGTGCCATTAAGAAAACTGCATCCCAACAAGGCAGATGCGAGTTGGTAAATACCAACAACAGTATTTATTGGGGAAAAATTCCCACTGGAGGAATGGCAAGAAATGTGCTGACAGTTTGAAGACAATGAAATTATTCTTTTAAGGCATTATTCACAATTTCTTGTAGAAGTGTTTTAGTAAATGAGAAATCTCATGAACAAGAGAAAAATATAACGTCAACAATTACAATCAGATGGCACGTGTCACTCGAAGTTTGAAAACGTTTCAAAGAGGAACTCTCATTCCCAATTTACAGTCAGAAAAAGCAAGGTGTACCAAGTGGAACCTGGAAATAATTAACAAAAGTCTCATTAAGAAAGTTCATGTTCCATAGATTTAGAAAAATCAGAGTTCAGTGAGAGAACAGTAAGAAACTGAACTTGATACTACTCCTTCTTCCAGATCTTGTCACTAAACTAAGCTTTGTCTTAACACAAGGGTGATAAAAAGCACATAAACAACACTGCAGTGATTTTAATCTCCTAGTATAACAAGTAGCAAATGATCCTCATACTTAAGCAAAAGTCTGTAAGTGTCAATTTCTATCTAAAGCTGAATTGCCCTAAATCTTTTGGTTGAGTAAATTAAATTGCCCATTCCATGAAATTTTGAATAATTTCTAGTTCTAAAAATGTCATAAATGCTTGGGTCCTGTTTTTCTGATGCTTTGAAACCAGCTACTCATAATGTGCTGAGATTCCTGATATTCAGGTACAAGTACATATAAAGCTACTTAACGTGGAGACTTTATGTGGATGGCTTAGGCAACTGTCTTGAAAATTGTTTAGTGTTCCAGATGAAAATCTCATGACAGATCCTGATTCATAAAAACAAATCAGGTCTTTTATGGTTTTATGTTTATCTTGTTTTTCAGATAACAATCCAAATTCTTAGAGAGCCTTGCAGGTTTCCATTCACAGGGGCTACATATCTAATATCAATAAACAGTCATCTTTTTCCTTATTTAGCTATCATTAAATTCTGAATAAAATCACATGTTATTTTCAAAGATAATTATGTACAGTTTGGGTCAGATCTATTTAACATGGAAAAACTGGCAGACCACTAAGTGTTATTGTGAGCGTCTGTTACTACTGGCACAAATTTTAAGTATGTTCATACTTTTCTAACTTCTAATTTCAGTGTTCTGCTACTAATTACTAATGTCAAAACCAGAACAAAAGCTCACTGCTTGGCTTGTTGACTTCTGCACACAGATGTCAAACACACAGAGTTCATTAATGATTTCAAGGTGACGGAAACCAAAGAGATGTCCAAAATTGTGCTGTTGATTATTGGTTCTTTTCAGATTAGCATCTTCATGAATGGAGAAAGCACGATTAAAACCAAAATCTTAATTTGACGTACACTCTAAGTGATTTTACACTTACTTACAAGTACCAAGGGAAAACCCAGGAGAGTCTAGAATACGTAGGGATGCAAAAAACTTAAATATAAGCCTATTTTGCTGAATCACGTGGCATCAACTGGTTACCACAGAAGAAAGACTAGTGCTCAAGATAGATAGAAATAATACATTTACATGTACGTGAATGTGTAATCATTCACACTCAGAGGATGTAGTCATCTGTCTACATCTGTTCAAAATGCTTTATGTAGTCAATTTTTAAAAATGGCAAAGCAACAATGGGTAGTTCTCTGTGTGACTGACATAAAAGTAGTATGAGATAACTTAAAATGTGCATAAGCATTTACTAAACATTACAAAGAGTGTGCAACTACAACGATGATCTCCCCTGCTAGTCAGCATGACCTTTCGTAATATTAGAAAACTGTATTTTAACAAGATTCCCAACCTGCAGATTTAAGTCCATTCTAAATGTGGTTACCTAGTCAATCTGCCATAAAATACATTTCCAAGTAAAAAAAATAGTAACTATTATGTCCTGATTTCCACATACTCATTAATGTTTGGCTGGAAAAAGTGGGTAAACATACAGTTGTTTTATGAAGTTCTGAATTGCATCGTTTTTGCAGAAGCTGAGATTAGTTGTGAGGTTAACAAAAATGTGAAAATCTAAACATGCACTCAACCCATAAGTGGAGGAACCATCACAGGCAAACTTTGCTTCCACAGGAATTTTTTCAGTCTCTCATACTCAGTTTTGTAAGCTTACATTCACAACTGCTGTTGTGACGTGTTTTCTCCTCATATTACAGTGTGGACGGTCCACAGAAACAGCAGGGGAAAGCAGTTACACACTGATGTCAAATGCACAATTAAAATGGGGTGGGAAAGTTTTCACATCCAGCATCCCTCAGTTCCACAAATCTGTAGCACCACTTAAAAGGAGAGGAAGTAAATCACTTACAGCCGTGTGAGACTGTTCCCTTTACAGTACCTCCTAAAATTATCCTGTTCAATAGTGAACAGACTAATCCTCAAAAAACACACAAGCGTTAGAAAGTACTGAGAATAATTGTTACCTACACTTCTCTAGAAGACGTGAAACCTCAGAAGGTGGCTACCTAGACTATTCTTCACGTATGGTTATATACTATGAAGGCAGTTTTCTGAAATTCTCCATTATTACTCTCCTGATTCACGTTCCCTGAGCTATTTTTGACCTGTCTAGAGTAAAGCCACGGCAGCTGCATTCTCACCAATATTGACACAAACTCCACCAGCAGACAGTGGCCATTTTCTGAGCACATTTTCTCGTTCTTCTGCACATTATATGTCAATATTCTCACCATTAAGAGACTTACTCATAGAAGTCATTGCACAACTTGGGAGTTAAAAGGTGTGATTAGTACTAGAACATCTGGAATCCTATTTTGTCTGTGAAGAACCCGAAGTCTGGTAACTTTGTGTTTCAAAGTTACCTGGTTATCTATAATTCACAACCATGCGCGGCACTCTCAAGTAGGATCAACCCCATTGTATATGGACTTCACAAGTGGCTTTCAGGACAATTCATCTCTCTGGTGAGCTTGCAAAAACTACTGGGCAACTCGTACACTATTAGTCTGATTTTTCAGGAAGGGTCAACTGTACAGGTGATCTGTTCACGTGCACGAGGTCCAACGTGTCCCAAAGACACTGTCCTTCCTCACTTTGCAGAGGCTATCGGCTCAGTGCACATGCAGGTAGGCCTGGCATTTCTTGGAAGCATAAGGCTCATTGAGCATGTGCTGCAGAGAACGTGAAGACATTTTTACGTCCAGGAAATCCTAGGCAGAAATACAATGGGCATAGTTATGCACCACATCGGCCTTTCAACAAGGTAATCAGAAATCAGCTCACTTGCTGATGGATTATTTGTCCTCATGATGAGAATTATGTATAATAAACAGGACTAGTTACAAAAACTGAGTGGTTACTGACATAATAATGATACCTTTGTTTTACTGAAGAACATCTCTTTGGGAAACCTCTTCACGATGCAGAATAATCCAGTGGCACAATTGCTGTGGATTGTACCGATCTGAAAAGCAATTCTAAATATTTTTAAAGATCCTAATTAATTTTTAGCCTATTAAAAAGTATTTTCAAATAAGCAAAACTGTGAAGTTGTTAGACAAATACTACTAATATTTTTTTTTTGTTTGGTATGTTATTGTCATTAAGTGCTGTATTGTCAGCATCCTCTTTTTTAGAAAATATCCTAGAAATCACAATAAATATTTTTAAAAATATGTCTTTTATCGAAAACCACACTGCTATTCTGTAATTTGGGTTTTTTCCTCCCCTGAACAGAAACAGATTCGAGACAGATGCTTACAAATTAACTTTTGAACACTCCAATAACCATGACTGCAATCATTCCCTCTGTCAATAAGTCTCTGACTGGGCAGTAGGAAGACAGGCATCCTTTCCCATCCCCCACTGTACACAGATGACAAATTCCTTCAGCAACTCCTCCTTCCAGTGCTGCAGGTCATTTGGGGAATTCAGTGCATCTAGAGAGTGGCTCCCTGGAAGCACCATGGCACCTCGGCCATAAACAGCAGTGATCTCCTATATGCTTGAAGATGTTAATAGATGCCTCCTCCCACAAATTCTGTTTCTAGGCTATCCTCTACCCTTCTCAGATGGCCTGGGACCAGCAGATCAGGATGGCTGCAGTTCCAGAAAACTATGTGGAGATACTCCGTTGGAGACTGAGCCTTAGATCTCAGAAAGTGAAGGAATTAGGAAATCCATCCGCACTGTAAAAACAGCAGGTACAATCTAAATGTTTGTCTAACACGTATAAAATATATACCTGTACACCCAAGTGCATTCAAGTTCACAGCAACACCCTGCTTCCTTTTTAAGCAGAGTAATACTCTCTAGTAAGGTTCAAAAACATGTGAGGGAAAAAAAGGAGTGCTTGCCCATATCTGACAAGTATTCTCCCACCATAAGCAAACACTAAAAGTAACACGTTGCTTAGCAACGTTTATCATTTGACTTAAACCTGCTTATCACAGTTAAGATTTATCTTAATGTTTCATACGCCAAAATAAACACTGACCCTCCACTTACAGCACTGCTTTCACAGGTTGTTAGCAAGAAGTGCATTGATTACTTCTAGGCTGTATTACACTTTTAGCATGGCAGTTTTAACTTTTCTACTCTGCTCCTCTGGTTGTTTTTACTGAAACAAGTTCTGATAAAAGCAAGTGGGCACACAAACAAGGACATCAGACCTGTGCAAAGAAACATGTGAATCTGAATATCGAAGAGGTTAGTTATAATTGTTTTGGCACCAAGAATAAGAAGAGAGCAAGCTGTTCTCAGACATACTCTGTTAAAAGTTGCTAGTGATGACAAAGGTAAGAAAACATTATGTTTTAGGTTATGTTCCCTACTATCTCCTCAGGTGCTCTAAAGAGGAAAGAAGAGGGAGTGGATTCCAATAAGGTCCTAAGACCTCTTCTAAAAACATTTATTGAAGTGAGAAACCAGTAACCAGAATAAACACTTTGAAATTAGGCAATCAGCATGACTAAAACGTTTGCTTAGTATTTCCTCCCAATTCTAACCCGCCACTTAGGTGTCTTGCCCCTTCTGAAACAAAATCAAGATGCCTCTTGGACTCTCAGTAGTGGAAATAAATGACTGCAATAAATTAGAACTCTGCTAGATACTACGTCCCTCCAGCAGTCTCCACCGCATACCTTCCCCTCCTTCTCCACTTCAGCGCTCAGCACTGCTGGGCAAGAGGGCAAGGGCAAAAGGAAAATTGCATCACCGTTATTCTTTAATTTGAGTAGTAGCAGACACAGCAGCAAAACAGAACTGACCCAAAGAGAACCACGGCCCCATATTGGCAAGTACTGCATGAGCACAAAGGAAGTATAGCCCCTGCTCCCAGCTCAGGAGAGAGGAGACCTCAGTCAAGCAGAAAAGAAACGGTTCTAAGACTTCAGGAACATGGGCAGCACTATTGTGCTAATCCTGTTTTCTCCCTTGCACTGAGCTTGCCTGGATCAGGCTTATTTTGATTTTTTTTTTCTTTTTTTTGAGACACCAAATACGTTGTCTTTTTTGCCAATCAACAATGGCCAACAGGGAAACAAAGAATGGTAGTGTGGACACGGTATAAGAAACAAGCAAAGATGGAATAGAAGTGAGTGGGAAGTAATGAGAAGAGCAATTAAAAGAACAAAGTGGAAGCAAAAAATGGGCAGTGGAAGGCTGAGGTACTAAGGCCGTTCCAGACAACCAGTAGCAGGGTAAATAGCACCTCCAAGGCACTGCAAAAACACAAACGTGCTTCCTAGGCAGGGAAAACTGTTTCATCCATGGAAGAATAAAAAATTCTGGTTTGCCTTCAGGAATATTGCTCTGCAGTCCGCTATACACATGGCTGAAAGCAGCCACCTCCAGATAAAAACTGCTCCAAGTATTCTCTGGCTACGGAGCCGTGTCTTCCTTCTCATTCTCCACTGCTCAGAAATAGAAACAGATCCTACTAAGAGCTCTGCAGAGATCTTCACATCAAATCGTTCTTCCTCATCCAGTCAAACACAGATTTTAACCTGGGATTTACAGGGGGTTTGTTTTCTTCTTTCTACCACAAAGAGTAACACTGAAATTATTTCTTTTCCTAGTAATGTAAGGATTAGGATCAGATGTCATGAGATAAACAGTCATTGAAGACAACTGGGTTGTAATAGCTCTTCACAGCATAATTAGTAACACTTTGCTAGGACTATGGACCAGAAGAAGAGTTAAAATGAATGCTTCCACTAAATAGTATAAATACTGTTGTTTGTCAACTGCCCAAGTGTCACAGTAATTCTTAGGGAGGATCACGTCCCTCAATATTACATCTTTCAAAATTCTCTTAAACAAAATTGGATGTGTACATATTAACAGCTTTTCATGAACATTTACTCAAAATGCTTCTGAACTTTGTGCGTTTGTGCCTTCGTGTTCACTTTCTCTGAATATTCTGGGGACTGTTTTCTGGCATGAAAGTTTGCAGAAACAACAAATTGAATGTTAAGTGGCAGCACTCTACGAATGGCTTCCTGGAACGTAGGCACCCACAACAAAATATTGCAGGACAAATATTAGGTCACGACAAAATATGAGGGTATGCAGGTTATTAAGTTTAGCAACTATTTGCCCACCATAAGGTACTTTTTGCAGATCAGTCTGGGTAAGTTCCCCTATTTACATAGCCGAGATACATACTTCACAAAGAAAATTCGCATGGTATCAGCCAAATAAATACTAAAGAAATATGAATAAACTATACATGCGCAATCTCCAAAGGTTTAAAACTATAGTGTTCATTCGTATAATGCCCTTCATCCTAAAGAGTCATGAAGCTTTTCACAAATGCTGTATATATTCATGACATCAAAATGCTGATACACCTTGTTAAGAATGTGTAATTTCCTCTAATGCACACAGAGGACTGTGGTAAATTTTTGGAGGACTCTGACGTGTCCAAAGTGTACTACTGGATATTTTGGGCTTTACTGGTTTTTGCAAGTTGAGTAGTTTAGGCCAATACAGTTACCATAAACAGGCACAAGACTGTTATGAATACGGAATGGGGACCTTAATATTTACAGAGGACAGACACCGTGTTGGTTCTTTTGAGAGATCTGGCAAAATAAACTGTGATACGCAATGCATGCATCTCAGCAGAATGGTGATTAAAGAGTGGGTCCTGCCACGATTTCAAACACCAGTCTCAAGAAGGGCTGATATTCAAAGATTTGAGTCTATTTTCAAGGTATCAGCCTCCTTACTTAGGTGAAGATCCCATTGTTTCAGTTGGGATCTTCAGTGTAGCGTTCGTTAAGGGCTTCAGGATTTGTCCTGTTTATTTATATCAGAAAACTATCCTTCCCCTGCTGGCTACCCTGTGAGTGTTACAGTACTTGATGTACTACAAACCAGACTGGAATACAAAATGTATAATGGCATTAAAACTGGAAGGCTCTCTTAAATCCAAAACAGAAGTGATATGTATGGATTGATTGTAAAAATGGGAGTTTACTCTTCATCCATTTTTAATAGGTTACATAGGATTTTAATGGGGTTTCTCCTTTAAATTATGTGAGGAGTATGTATGCACAGTGTGTAAGTCCCGGGAAAATAACGCTCCTATAGATTAGTGGCAGTTGCTGAAATGTTTAGACTTTTCATGTAAAATATTCCATTGTTATAAATTCTGTAAAGACTAATTAAAATATTTTCAGAGCTTTGCATTCTAGTTGGTGTAACTGAGGCTTTTTATGCCTGACCTGCAGGAACAAAAACTCCTAGACTGCTGAACTGCGTGCTTGCTTGTCTGCTTTCACAATAAAAAAGTATTATTTTAAAATCTACTTTGAGTTCTTAACTGTAAGCCAGTTGCTAAGCTATTCTTAAGACATAAAAATGAATGTTTTCAGATAGTAGTCCCATTTCAGAAAATCTCTAGGATGTCTTCAACTAATAGGTAACATAATCAATTCCTCTTTTTATTTAAAAATAAAGTTTAAATTATGAGTTTAAAATTAGGTTTAAAATCATATATTCTAAGCAAATTGCTTCTCCAGGGAAAAGTTTGAGCATCAGTTTTGAACCTGAGTAACTCCACTAAAGTTTCCTTTCATAGTCATTTTGATACAATCAGGATTTGACTCCAGCGGCCAAAGTTAGAGATCAGGAGTCTGAGAAAAAGGTTTAAAAAGGTGGTGTTACTTAAGAATCCCAACTGGACAGAAAGATCTTTAACAACAAAGAATAAAAATGAAGATGTGTAGCAGGTGAACGCTGGCCAATTTATTTATGTGTTTCTGCCCTTCCTCCTTCAAAGACAATTTTTCTACTCTTACTTTCACTGGAGTTTTCCATACATGAAAATATGTACATGGCATATATGCTCCTATTCTTGCAGGTTTGTTGATGAACAATTTATCCCATGCATTGCATGACTACTCAATTGCTCAAAACTATTATGGCTACGAAAAGACAGTAGAAGAAATCAAAGTCCTGATTTTACATATTTTTGCAGAACTTCGTGTTACGCCACTATACAAATCTGAGCAAAGCAGAAATCTGTACAAAATGCAGACAAGTGGGAGTGTTTGCTAACCATTTTTCAGGAAAAACAATCAATTACAGCAACTCACCCTTTTTCATCTTTTTTTTCTGCTTTTATTCATTCCTTCTTTTACGATTGTCTTAGATATGACTTTGCTCCCTACATTTTAGCAGCAGTTTTGAAGACTTACTTTCGCAAATTTAACAAAAAATGTAATCTATTTTATAATTCTATCAAAATTTGAACTTTTCCCTGTATCATCTTTCCTTTCCCCAAGCCCACCAGATCTTATAGTATGTCATATACAAATTTGTGATTGCATTGCTATCCTGTTTAACATAATATTCAACAAGAAAGCAAAAAACCTCACAAAAGAGGGGAAAACCCTTAGAAACTTCTAAGTTTCTAGCCTTTAATCAAAGTTGTATCACTTGGTGTATCAGCTTAACAGTGTCCTCAGTTCTCTGGCAGATTATAGCTGGTAGCTCATTAGACTGTTCTTCACGTTAAATTACTGAAAAGGGTGATGTATTTATAATACAGCTTGCAATGCTATAAAATGGCTCATCAATCTGTTTTATTCATGGAAAGTCCACATAAGGCCACTAGTCTGTTACTGGCAATAAACCTTGGGTGCATTTTCAAAAGACCTGCATATTAGATAGTGATTTATAGACCCTGTCCAAGAAATCAAACATGATACTAACAAGGCAAGGCATAACTCAGTCGACACTTTGAAAAGCAATGTAATACCATAAGTACATCATGTGACTGTGACATACACAAAGAGAACAGAAGAACACCTTGTTCTTAAGTATAACATGGACTTCAGAAGGCATAGTAACATCCAATGCACTAACATTTTTATATTTACTTCACTGCTGTTACAAATTAAACACAGTACCTACTCATTTTATTTGTGTGTTGTAATACTTGAAGTATATGCTGCTCATATTGCACTACCTACCTTACCCACCTTGTGACTGCATACTGCTGTAAAGAAATTGTTCATCATCTGGCAACTATTTACATCTTGGAAAGAATACAACACTGAACACTTTGTCATTGACTAATAGAAAACCACAGGTTTTAAAATATTTTTCCTTTCAACCTGACAAACAGGTCAAAAAATGCAAATTTAAATTATTCCATAGCCTGAACGAATTACAAATAAAATTTTATCTCCTTTTTTTTATTTCAATGAAAACAGATTTTTTTCAGTGTTAATTTTAAATATGGCAAAAAGATACTTAATAACAACAGTACTAGAGAGGACACAGGGAACAGAAAAGGTCACTGTCCAATTTAGTTATGCTCCTTATAACAAATGCAAACAGCATTAAGAGGGGAAAGCATAGGTTCCACCTTAGCATTAACCATCTTCCTCGTGACAGTAAGTTATTTAGTATTGAAGAACTCTTGAAATTTGTCTTTAAGAGTGGATGGTTTTCAGAATGCCACATAAAGTATTGAAATGACACAGTCAATCTGCAAGACAGCTAATTAAAAAAGTTTCAGTTGTACCCTTCACTCAAAAGTCTAGGCAATTTAGATAATTTTCAGTCAATTTCAAATTGTTTGCGATGCCCTTCTTTTCTGCAGTTACTGAGTGAAAAATAGGAAATAATTATAAATGGGAAGAAGTGGCACTCATCATATACAAAACACTATCAAAAGCACAAAGCAAGTAGTAACAGAAGGAGGAAACTATTTTCTGCCAATATCTTTTCATTACTGCGTTCACTAGGTTTGATCGACCAATAAAATATTTCCAATGACAGTGGGGCCCTATGTCTCTCTGAAGGAAGTCTTTGTGTTTTCTCCACTATAGTATGTAACACATTTTTAGAATGAAGAGCCATATTAATATGGTAGTATCTTTACAAAATGTCAGATAAAAAGCATTTCCCAAAACATGTTTTTTGAGTAGAGTGTTCAACATTATATGAATTTCCAAAACCAATGAGTTTTAAAAGCTATGTTATTTAACACAACTTACTAAATTGTAAAATGTTGTGAAATCTTAAGTAGAGGGACTTATTCTTCTATTAACAATCTGCATCATCCTTTTCCAACACGACAAAACTTCTTTGACTTGGTGATATGCTTCCATGTCACATAATATGGTTAAGTGACAGCCTTTCAGCAGAAATGGAGATAGATTTAGATAATTTATAGTTTATACTACAAAGAAGAATGAATCTCTATTAGGATCAACACTTTTCCTTGGAAAGATGCATACAGCATGAAGTGTGCTTTCAAGTTAAAATAATAACTAAATAGTAGCACTAATGAAAATAAGCAAATCATTCAAAACAAAGCAATTCTCTAATAGTCTATCACGGTAACCTCTGTCCACTCGTTTCTTCATTTATCCTTTCAAAATTTCCTCATCTATTGACTACATTAACTTTCTATTTTAAGTAAAACCCAAGTGCTTACTGTCACACAGTTTTTTCCTCTCTGTTCTGTAAAGCACTTTATAGATACTAAATACTGCTGAAGTTATTAAGTAGTCAAGAAGACCAACAGCATTGTGTTTTAAGGTGGGTGTTTAAATAGTAATAGGATGAACTAAGATATCCTGAGTGAGTTTTGTGCTCTATACTCCCACAGCAAAAGCACAACCATTCACTGACCAAAGCATGATGGCACCTGGTGATGTGTGATGTCAGAACACAGAGCTCTTCTTAGAACTTGGGTGGAAGAGGTAGCTATAGATAGATTAAGGCTCTACAGAGCTTCTGTACCTTCACAGGTACCAAACCAGGTATACTTGTTAAAGTCAAATTTGTAACTCAAGTTAACCTTTTCCATAGGAAAAAGCATTCCTTACTATTGAATTCTGTTCATCACCGAATGAATGAGTGGGCTAGGGTTGGGGAGGGGAACAGAAAGGTATTTAAAAGGAGGGAAATAATATCAGTAAAACAGTGAACCCTTGAAAACACATCACATAACTCTGCTGCACTGAAATACGTTGCAATAAAATGCAAAAGAATGCTTAAAGTAAACTCAAATATTTCCCAGAAATGTGGTCATGTTTTTACATGTACAATATGCCTGGGTCATTTTACTATACCAACACAAATAATTACAATTCTATTAAAACGTTCCTGCCTGTGATTAGTGCAAAGTGGGCTCGTTTCCCACTCCCCCCACCAGGCCCATAAAAAAATGCCAGCGCTTTTTCTTCGTGAGAAGTAGCAGTGGCTTTTTTTTCCTTATATGTTTCTGCAGACAGTTCCTGAATTCTTGAACGATTAAGTAGAATTAATGTCTCTTGAATGTTGAGGCACTGGAAAAAAAAATCGAATTCTCTGTCATAGGGAATGTGGTGCAGAACTGCTACCGTGGACCTCTGGAGGGAGAGACGGGAGCTGTTTCGGCAGGCTTGGCTTTCTCTCTGTTTATGTGAAACGGACATTGGCATATCTTGCCTGGACTTCTCCTGTGGGGTTCATATGGTAGGCAGGGTGGGGAATAGTTGTCTGAGCCATACCAAGGTCAGGCTGCTAGAGCTGACAGTTTCTGTCTCTGTACAAAGAAAAGAATCAATACTTTTGGACTACGGCTGTGCCCTCAGTGTAAAACAACAAACATGCAGCGTCTGACATGTTTCTAGGTGATTTGTGGCAGAACCTCTTGTCTGATCTGTATCCAGGAGCTGCTGTGTTACTGCTCTGTGCTTTTCTTCTCCCTCCCGCCCCCCCCAGCTCTGTGATGTCTAATACTTTACTCAGGTACAGAGGCGTGTGTTCTACCCTACAGCTACTTGTCACTCAATAAATCACACCTACAAGCACAGCCTGCACACAGTGATCTGGGCTTTAACAAAGGATCAGAGGGACAAAGTGCAGGCAAGATACCATAATTATAACAAAAATAAAACATTCAGTGGGTTGTAGCAAAGACACGGGCTCCCAGGCGCTAATAAAATGTTATTAGAATAGCAGTTTTGTTTCAGTCCTTCAGCTTCCATTTTTAACAATTTTTCCACCTTAGATTTCCCTTGTTCATCGTCTTTCCAAGCTAAAACACAAACTTTGGGGAGACGACCTATTTTATGTAAGCGTCTGGTCCTGGATAACAGAAAGACCCTCTGTCCTACTCTGTGAGCCACTGTCACCTACACTCAGTGCCAGTATTTCTTCCTCACGTTCTTCATCTGAATTTTTGTGCCACATGGGCTAGCAGAACTGCAGATCTGATCCAAAAGCAAAACCAGCGCTAATGAAAAAGCTATCCGAATAAAATTTGAACACAATTATTTGAACAGTCTCGAACCAACCAAGGTTTATGCAGCATGCATTTGTTTTATCTGATGGTATCATTTGTGTAGGAACATCTCCTCAGTAAAACTTTAACGAATGTCACGCAGCTATATTTGCCTTGGAAGGAGTTTTACACCAGGCCTGTTCTTCCTGCTAAATTACTTTCCAGCACTTAGCACTTCCACCTGTTAGCCAGCTCGGATATGAGGGCAGTGGACGGATATCGTCCGTCCCGAGTATTTTAAATGCACCCACTTGTGCTAACCTGGCCATTTCGGTCAAATCAAACACCTTATAATGTGGGGTAAGTCATTCACCTCCATGGAGGTTTCAAATCACCCTGATGAGAAGACATGGGTTAGAGGAGCTCTACGCTTCCGTCCCATTCATTCAGCAACCGACAGGCCACGTTCCCTTAGCCATGTACTTCAACAGCAGTGGATCAATAGTTGTGGTTTAACAACAGGGAGCCACCAATCATCATATGAATGATTAAAATGTGTCTGCATAAACACTGCTTTTCAGACTGGCTGGGCCACGAGATCAAAGCCTCTACGCTGGGTTTAGTGCTGGGGGATGAGATCTGTTTGGGAAGGAGCACAAGATAAGGGGGAAGGAAGGAGAATCACGGGTTAGGCGAACCTGGGAGTGAATGCTTCCAATTCATGCTTCCAATTCATGCTGGTCTTGGAGAAGGGAGAGCACCACATCTGCTCTGTGCATTGCTCACCTTGGCACTTTCCCACCATTTTGAACAGTGGCAAGCTTCCACACACATCCTTTTGCTGGTCCTCATTAAATCAGCATCTCGCTATTCATGGAAAGAAGGAGCAGCTTTGCTTGCATATTTTAATGAACAAAGACTTATTTAAGCACAGTCATTACAAATGAAAGTCATGTTGATGAGCTTGCAAAGGGTCAGCACTTTCTGACTGGGAACAACTGACCTTCTGCCCATATCATGCTTGCTGATTTCTCCCACTGAGGAAAGCAAAGGACTACCACACTTGCTTGCCCACACACAACAGAAATGATGTCACTCTCCCAAAACACTGATATTTTCTTGAAGCACCTACTATTACTGACCTTAAGACCACCCTGAATAAACAGAGGGGAAAAAAACCCACTCCACAGAAAACAATGTTAGAAACTTAACAACAGTCCTAAATCTGCTGAACATTTACTGCTGGCCTGAATAACTCCAGATGGTCCAATGAGAATATCACTTTTTGATCCTTTAACTTAATACTCAAAATCACAGTTAGAGCCCTGAATGTCAAACTCCTAATGATTCGCTTACTCTTCAAAATTCTGGCTAACTGGCTACACACTATGACCCTTTCAACAACGGATCCAATTCTTTCCTCAATCTTCGTGAATCTGTACACAATTGGAGCTGTCTACTGGGGAACAACTGCATTTGCCATATGGTTGTCCTCCAAATAAACAAACAAAAATAATCTAAAACAAGAATTCTCACATTCTTTTTCTCTAGTTATCATAAAGTCCCATGGAAGTCGTAAGTATGATACTTCACAAAGAATATACAAAAATAGCCCACATGGTGTTTTTGATTGAAGTAGATGGAACTCACTGGTTGCCAAATAAAATCCAGTAAAGGACTTTTCTCTCCTGGTCTCCTTAACTATCAATGCATAGCTTTTGTTTTTCAGAAAGCAAACCCTGCATCAAGAAACGAAAAAAAAGTTTTCCATGTTTGTCCAAACCATTCATGGTCTTCCTAGGATTCAAGCCAATTTACTGATAGAAATCACCAATTCTTCTCTTACATTTCAAGTCACCCAATACCAAAGCACCACAATCAAAATTCAACTTAAGGGGAATGTGAGTTGGTAGAGACTTGCAGCAGAAATGTGCATCACAAAATGTGCAATAAAACTATGACAGCACTTTCTACAATGTCTCTAACTTCAAAGAGGCTTTACTCTGGCTTTTCAAAACATGCCACACACCAGGAATGCTGTAAATTCAACTCACATTTCATACAGCAGTAGACTATACTGGTATGATTTTCAGCAAACATATGCACAAGCAAATGGAGATATAGCCAACTATTTGTAACTCAGATGCTGTAAGACCAAGTAGGCTTTAGTCTGTAACCTTTTTTCACGCATGTTGTTCCACAGCATATAGTTCTTTTATAATTAGCACCAGTGATCTCTGGCAGATGGTTACCCAAAACGTAAAATCACAGATAACTGCAAATCTGCTTCCAGAAAATATCTGGATCCATCCTTACTGCCACATTTCATATCTGCCATTAACTATAAAAAAAATGCAAAGTTTACCATGTTCCAGTAAAGGTACGCCTGGTTCCATGAGGAGGAATAGGATTAGGAGGTCATTCTGCTCAAGTTAATTGTGAGCTATGCTTAACTCAACTGTCCCCCAACCTCTTTCATTTCTTTTTCCACCTTTCCAATAGCTTAAGAAAATATTTTCCCTCTTAACACTTTCCTCCAACTTTATACTTTTATACATTACTGGCATTAATGTATGGTAGGCACCCCTCTATATAACATTAAAACTATTTTAAGAGAATTGCTCCGTAAGAAGTTGTTTAAATTAATCATGTGTTTAAATTAATCATGTTATAATAGCACAGTAAATTATCATTCACAACTCTTTAATAGCACTAGTGTTCTTTATGAGATCCATCACTATTTCAGAGCCTTCCTATTCTTACATGCAATATACAATTTTGATACAACATACTCTGACATCATATTTTTGGCAAATCTACTATGGCATTTTTCTTGTTGTACCTTGTTTTAGCATATCCAGGCCTCAATACTGTGAAGTTTCAAAAATATATTTAACTTTGTACACTTAGGTAACTGTACAGATCTCAAGGGTCTGTGCATTCATATTATGAATGTTTGTCTATACTAAGGACCTTAACCTCCTGACTGAGTAACACTTCACAGAAACACCACTACGTGTGTGTATTTTTAGTATGTGGAAAATTTTATTACTATAGATTAATTGTATCACTGGGTAACCTCTTAACTACTGTGGATTTCACTTCATTTTATTATCTGCTTCAGGGATATATTATTCCACTCTAGAATTAGAAGATTCACATTTCTTTTACATATTTATTTTTCTTTTATTTGACTTAATTTTAAGAAATTTATTATCTCAGTATAGTGTTCTTGGACACTTGCATCATGAGATGTACTTTTGCTCTTGGACTCTTATATCTACATGTTACCCTAATTTTCTTCTCATCTTCAATTATCTGCTTGCTTTCCTTCCAGTAATTTTGGCATCTCTTTGATCTTTTTCATGTCGGTTGCTGAATTCCCTCTCTTTCTCTCTTCTTACCTCCTGCCCCTCCTTCTTTTAATGTGTGTGTGTCTACGCCATGTCATAGGGACATATGTCCTATTATCTGTAAGTACAAATATATTAAGAAGGAAGGAGTATTATTTAACAGATCGCAAAATGTAAGAAAATAATTATACACATGATATTATTAATGGATTATTTGTGCGTTTGTGTGTGCTGTACTGATACCTCTGTACAAAGATATGTTAGCAAAGTAGATAATGAACGTAATATCACTGGCCACCTTTCTTCCCGAACAAGGCCAGTCATCGAACCCAAGCAGATTCCTCAGGACTATTTTCAGCAATGACTCTTCCCCCAGCCCTGCTTTATTTAAAATAAAAAGCTCCTCAAAATTGCACATTGGAGGTACCAATATTCATTAAACCAGTCATATACATTTTTATAATCTTCAACTTGTTAAATTTGTACAGATGTTATGTATTGTTAAATTGCAAAATTCTAAAGTTTAGTTTGAAAAGTTACAGTGTAAGTCATAAGTACAAACCAAGTTGCACAGGTTCACAGAAACAGTAATTCAGTCAGATCATGTACCCAGTCTTTGGAGTACCTACAGAAACAACCTGTAAAAGACTTCATCATGACAAAATGAGAACTTCAGCTTTGTAAACTTGTCACAATCAGATGAGAACAAAATTGACATTAAAAAAAAAGAAGTATCTACTTCAAGAAACAAATCTTCAGAAAACTATTTTATCTCAGCTACATAGCTTTTCTTACATTTGTCTAACATGGTAATGATTTTCAGTTTAAGAGGTGAAAAGTGCATTATTGCTCCTTTAAGAAGCATAACCTTTAGCAAGCAAGCACTAGGGAGGCTAGGGAGTGAAGAAGTTTCTAGCAGCTGTTAGCAGAAGAACACAAAATGGACTTGCCATCCCATGTACGTTTAGTCTAATTATGAGTTTTTACTCAAAGAAACCAACAAGTAAAATGATCATATCCTATTAAATTTTGCTATTTTGTTGCTGGAAGGTTGGGTTATGCTGTGATCATTACAGCTAGCTTTCTGCATGCTGCCCTGAGCCAAATCTGTGCCCTGCTGTGGAATGGACTACGGAGGCCTATAAAAAAAGGATTCAATTCTTCCAGTTGCTGATTAGGGTCTTTGACATATCACATTTATTTTCAAAAAGGAAAATACTACAAAAACTGCACTTTCTATGTTTATAACTAAAACCCAAAAGAATTTGACAGTAAGTCATTGGTTACAAAAAGAATTCAAGTGCATCTGCAAAGGAACTATTGTAATAGTTATATACACAGATACACACACACTCAGACATACATCTCTCTCTCTCTTTTTCTCTCTCTCTCTCTGTATTTAAACCAGAACATGACTGGCTTACCACTGCAGGACATAAAACTTAGTTTTGTGTTTACACTATACCTCTGATTGGAACTTGGATAGAGCTACTGTTGCTAGTTGGAATAAAATGTACGCTGTAATATTGTTGACATTACTCATGTTGGACAGACTGTAATGTAAATATACATTTTGCTACAGCTAGAAATATGGTTTTGATAGATTCTCAGATTTTGAATTGATTGTAACTCAGAGCAGGTCTCTGCCAAAATGAGTTGATATTTCACAAGCATATGAATGAAAAATATATGACAATGGATCAAATCTGGATCTGAATAAGTTGACCTAGTGCTTTATGGTATTGTAATTTCTCTCCAACCTCCCCCACAATTTTCATACAAAGGAAGATATCTCAGGCTGTGCTGAGGGGATTAGAATTAGCCATGGTATCAACATGTTAAGATTTTAAAAGACTTGCAGACTATCACCTATTCATAAACCACATTTCACATTTTTAGGTCACAATGTAATTATGAGCTATACAATACTTCATATATTGACTGAGTAGATTGAATAGAGTGAATCAATATTACCAGATGAAGGATTGCAGAGAACAAGACACAAAATAAACATTAAAAAAGAGAAGATAACATGGAGTTAATTTTTTCAACCCCAAAAGTCAACTATTTTCAGAGTAAACATAAACTTCCATCTCATCTCCCCACAGTACACTTAAAGTTAGGAAGTGTCTTATTGCCCATAAGTGCACCTCAGATTCCATTTTGCCTGCAGAAGCTTCTCTGGTTTTGCCTACAAAGTTGCATCATGAGGCTCTGATCCCATTTTGTTTTGCCTTGTTACCAGTATTTGGTTCCACTGGTTTCAGTTATCTGATGAAAAATAGCTCTCATAGCTCTCCTAGATGCTTAATAGCTTTCAGCGTGAATAAAACAAACACAACCCTCTCATACTGCTATTGACCACCTCGGAAACCTCCAAAAAGGGTAACTCAATTCAGTCTCATACAACTGAACTGCGTTACCTCCTCTTCAGTCTCTTTCCTCAATGTCTGTCTGGCTGTCCGCCTTTACATGCCACCAGAAATTTCAAAGTAATGTGCAAAGCAAAATGAAAATTTAATTAAGCACATGAAATTTTTGCTATCATGATTCTCTTTTCTTCCACCTCTTCTTTTGAAGTCCTCTTCTTATTTCTAGATCAGTGAACATACAGTTCCTGATACATCATCACAAATGGCTGGCATGAAGATTTACCGTACTTGCAGTGTCCGACTCCGGGATCGCTTCACTGTAAAAATACGACTTATTCTGTGTTTGTACAGTGACCAGACTCCTGGCCCATAGCTGGAGCTTCTATGCACCACTGCAATACAAATAATGAACACAGTCATAACAATAAAGAAAAATTACTTTTTTAAAAGGTAGTTAAGTCTTATTTCTACACTAGTGCCCCCAGTTAGTCAAGCTGGTGACAGCATCTAGCACTGTCATTTGTTTTCAGTTTTGGAGATTCTGAGCTCCTCCTCATTAATTCTTGTACAGCATAGAGAAGAGCAGGAAGAGTACTGGGTGGTTTCTGCGTGAATACAGCATTAAAGAATTTAGCTTTACCCCAAGGCCCTCTGCCTTAATCTTTGATCTTGTTTCATCTGCTTATCCAATGTCTCTTACCTGGTAATTTATGAAAATAAATACATAAATAAAAAGTATTCCACTATGGAATCAATAAAATAAGCAACAAAAAATAAACCACAAAAAAAATCATGTTGCCTCACCCTCACTGTAGTTCATGAAGAGTGTTTACATAATTCCATCTTCAAAGTCAGACATCTGCAAAATTTAGCAGCTATCACCCACCTCTGAAATGCAAAATCACATGCAGAACCCTTTCAGCTAGCTACCATATGATCCCAACAGGATGCCCCAGTAGCACATCCTGGGATATTTACCAGTCTCCAGCACTGGTTGCTATCTCTACCTGCAAAAAGAGTGTTGGACTCGATGATCCTTATGGGTCCCTTTCAACTTGAGATATTCTATGATCATGTGAAAAGAAAACCTTGTCCTCAGACAATTTCAGCTTAAATGAGTCTGCCCTTTCCTGATGGCAACCTACAAGTCCCAGAAGGGCAGACAGATAGAGCGTGGTTGTCGTCACGGTGTGGCAGAATGGCAGCCATCTCTTCAGACACTCAATTTCGGTACACATCCATCACAGTTCACCTGCTCTCTCAAACCTCCTTTCTAGCCAACAAAGTACATGTACATGTGTGAGAAAGAATATCTAAGTAACAGAACTTGAGCACCATACAAATTAAGGAACTATATCTATTCAACTTTGAAAGCATGTAAAAACCTGAAAAGCAGGGGGAAAAGGGTACACTCAAGGCAAAGAAAGTGGATGATGTGGGCAAAGAAAAGAGAAGCAATAATTCTATTTTTCCTTCTTTTGCCACTCCTTCTAAATGAAAATTATTATATTCAAGATTATTTTCTCCTAGATCTAGCAGTGGTATCCATCCAATTATTTGTATTTTTTTAATCACAGATCTAACAAAAAATGAGCAGCCTCAGTGTATGCAAAACACTTTGCCAACCCTTCTTTCCTGTGCATGCAGTTCCAGTTTTCCACTATAAACCTCAGCTCCAATTGATATATTCCTATTTTGGTAAAGGCAGAATAACAGTTGGCCTGACTAACTTCTAGAAAACAGATCAAATCTAATTCAGATTTGTCTGCATGGCTCAACTGCGACTGTGAAAAATCTGTGCTTAGAATCATTGCCATGCTTAAGGCCTTTCAACAAAAACCCAGATATAATGCTACAATGAATTTGTACCATTACTGTAATGTGGTCATATTATCAATTTTTTTTCTCATTGAGAAAACACCAAACAAATAATTCATGGATAATTTGTTAAAAAAACTTCAGCAACTACTGATTCATAAACAACAGGAATGAGACATACTCTTAAAAAAGGATGGTGCTGAGAGAGAGATCACTACTAAAATGTTACTTCATTTAAGAAAATCTAGAGGCAGACACAACAGCCTCTTCAAAAGAAAACGCTTAAATTTTCCAGTAACTTTTTTTTTTTTAATTAGCATTAGGATGGCCATTTTTTATTTCTTAGCACAGAATAAATCTGAAAGCACCACTTCACCTTGTCATATATGGAGTTCTACTGCATCAGTTAATTCTAAACTGGAATAAATCAAGCACAATTCAAGGATAAGTCTAGGAATACCTGCCACATCAGACACTAATTACTCAATTCATAAAAATAATATTTGTAAGTGAATCACATGAGTTTTGTGCTACCTGTTGATGCTGTAGAAGCAAGCCTGTTTCAAACCAGTTCCCCAAAGGAAAATACATACACTTCACAGCAAAACACTGGGAGGACATAACCAACAAATGATGCATCCAATGATCTGGAAAAAAGCTGCGCTTCTTTTCCTCTGCTAGCTGCCACAGAAATACCGCTTGGAACAATCTTCTTTTTTCTTTATTTAATGGGTATCAAACCCTATTGGCCTGCGTGGTTTCCAAAATGTCACTGAAATCAGCGGAAGCTGCAGGTGCCTCGTGAGGTTGGACACCCAGAGCACACGTTACTCCATTAGCTCTCTGGCCCAAAGTTAGGCACCAATCAATCCATCCAGTACTTCAAGCCTGTAATCAGTTAGTTAAGTGTCGGTGCCAAATGTAGAGCAGTTCTGTGGACCTGTCAATTGCATGTATTTCAATTTCTACTTTATTGTTTTTCCAGTAATAAAACAACACTGTCACCAACTAATGCAGCACTTGAGGGAAGTTTCTCGCATAACTTAACAACTGATTTTATGATAAGTTGCTAAAAAAATGTTTTGCCTGAACATCAAAGAGCACCTCTTTGGTTTACATAAGGAATATCTAATAAACTTCACATGCAAGCGAAATATTTTTGCACTAAAACAGCACAACACAGCACTGCCCACAAATAGTGAGCTGCATTTATAATGAACTTTGCCTTGAGAAAGCAATGTCTGGAGGGTATCTGTACTTAAAAGAGTACATTGGGCTAAAAAAGAGGACATTGGGTTAAAAGAATACAATTCCCATTCTAGGAAATAAAAAAAAGCCAAATCCTGTAACTGGGAGTCGAGCATGTTGCTCTCTTACACAGAATTCCAAGCAACTTCAGAGTTCTGTTATCAGAATTGACAAACAAAAGGACACTAACAGACGACAAAAATATAGCAAGAAATCCTGTTCTATAATCACAATATTTCTGCTATTACATCATGAACCTTACAGAACAGCTTTACAAAACTAAGTAAATTGACTTAAATGTGCATTTATCTTCAACGCACAAAATGCGCTCAGTTTACATCTCTCAATATTTTTCAGCCTAATACATGATTTCAGAAGGATGGGATGGCTTGTTTATTCCTGCGAGAGAAAACAGGGTACTTAAAATCATATTTTATAAATATTAAAGCAACTTGAACAGTTTGCATCTCACTGCAGCTAGCAGACTAATGTTTATATTAATTTAGCACAGCCACCCTCGCCTCCCATTTTCAGGGTTTACTTTCACACTTAGGCTGCTAGTTTTAACAATGTCTGCAGCACTATCTGTTCACTCTGTAGTTCTTAATTTTGTTCTTTCCCACTCCTCCACTCTGTCATAGTTTAACCCAATTATTTAACTAACCTAAAACAAACACACACAGAGAGTGTTCCTCAGAAGTATCTCTTGGTGCATATTAGCCCAAAGAAACCAGTCTAGGGGACACAAAGCTTTTATTTATTCATTTTCTAGTGACATTACTGAAGAATTGTTTCTTCACAGCTTCCAGCAGGATATAAACAAATGTAGCTGATGTATAATAGGGATTAGGCAGCAGGAAAGCGACAGTCTAGAAAGCCAGAGAGTAAATTGCAGGGGTTGCAAAAGCCTTAAAAAAGAAAAAGTCCTTTTGCAAGGGTGGGGAGGGAGCTCCAGTATCTCAGATAGAGCAGAAACAACTAAAAATAAAAGTCTTCATGTTGTTTTCTGCGACCACACAGCAGCAAAACTACATGCCTTATACATACTGCAAAAACATTTCAAACGTATACAAGGTGAGGCATGACCTACACTACAGCCACTAAAGCACTCCAGGGAGAAAATATTCAATATGCTTTTCATTTAGAAATACTGGTCATATTTTTACTGTCCAAACTCAAACTTTTCAAATTCACTGGCCTGCAGTTCAGCACATACAGGCGTAATTAAGACCCCATAACCTGACATGAACCAGTTTTTCATCTTACCTGGAATCTCAACCAGGATAGAAAGTGCTCAGCACCTCCAGGTCTCAGGCTGCACTCAGCTACAGGGCTCAGGCATCACTGTCTGACTCCTGCTCCCACCCGCATTCTCAACAGCTTCCCAGCGCCCCGGAGAGAGCTCTGATATGAACCTGAGTTGGCCAATAACCACGGCATCGATTTCTTGGTTTCAGGCAGAAGGAAGCGCTGGTACAGAACTTACAGTTACGAATGTAAAAATGTTTGAGGTCAAAGTTTTTATATATATATATACATACACATATATATATGACTGTTTGTTATTGCAAGTTTTTCCTTAATATTCCTATACTAAAATAAACATTACTTCACCTACAGGATACGCAATGAGAAGGAAAAGCCTTGCACAGTTTATGTACTACAAAGGCCAGTGATCCTTACGCTGTCTTTCCTACGACCAAATATAATTTTGCACCACCTGCTGTACCTTTGCATCCTGTTTGGGCACCGTAAGACAAGATAAAAGAAGTGACTTACACAAAACACATATAATTTTAGTGATCAAAATAGTTTTAAAGTCCAAAAGAATAACTGATTTTTAAAACCAGAACTATTTTCTGATGACTATTTTGGCCCACCAGCTCTTTTAAGAGAAGTGGAAAAATTAGTCAGGAATGC
>NW_010515600.1:181262-191728 GCF_000687285.1 Phaethon lepturus
TCTATTAATACCCAAAGGCATCCACTGGGAATTAAAGTACTCTTTGACATCTTTAGGTGCTGAAGCACCCTCAATTCCAAATAGGAATTCAGCAAAGAAAACTGGAAGTCCACAAACAGGCAACTGGGCAATGGAACAAAAGTTAGTACAATTTTACAAGCTGCCCATAATATTTTCCCGGAAAGGCAGAAGAGATACACAAACATTTACCCATGCTCTCCTCTGGTCACAGGAAGAAACCCCAATGATATTTTGCTGGTAACTGGTAGAATTTAAAGCAGCCTTCCAGCTGCACCGTTGTGAGCAGTCTACCTGCTCTCTGGGAACAGCGGGGACATATGCTGCCGATAGCCAAAGAGCAGGCTGTGACCTCTGGCTGTGTGTCCCACCTGCAGCTAGAGGCTTGCAGTATTATTCCAGGTGCCAAAAGCAGCGGCTTGGCTAAATCTGTAACTTCCAGGGGAGGTTTAGACTAGATACTAGGAAAATTTTCTTTACGGAGAGAGTGGTCAAACGTTGGAACAGGCTGCCCAGGGAGGGGGTGGAGTCACCATCACTGGAAGTGTTCAAAAAATGTGTGGATGTGGCACATGGTTTGGTGTTGGGTTGCTGGTTGGACTTGATGATCTTAAAGGT
This sequence comes from Phaethon lepturus, assembly GCF_000687285.1. Taxonomy (NCBI): domain Eukaryota; kingdom Metazoa; phylum Chordata; class Aves; order Phaethontiformes; family Phaethontidae; genus Phaethon; species Phaethon lepturus. Next base: position 181,899 of record NW_010515600.1, read on the forward strand.
CTTTTTCAACTTCAGTGGTTCTGTGATTCTGTGTGATTCTTGAAACCTCAAAGTAAAGACTCTGGAGATGCCCACGACCACCACTTTCTACCATTTCTGCTTACTAGGTCATTAGTCAGCAAAAGTCAGATTGTGTCTGCCTGTTACAGTCAGAAATAAGTGAGTTTCCACCAAAATTTGATTTTGTACACCCATTTTCTCCATAAGTTTGTGAAGGCTGATAATTCATTATTTGAGGACTGTCCAAGCAAAAAGCAAATTGAGACATTTTACCCAACATACCTCTCTTTTCAAGCAATTCAAGATTATCTATGTCCATGTGCCCCTGAAATAGTGTAGTGTGCAGTGTAATTGCTTAATTTTATAAAACGGCTGATGCACAGACATGAAAATCTCATGTCAGCAAATGCCCCTTCTCCCTTCAATGAAATAAAACCAACAAAATTGTAAAAGGATCACTCTGTACAGGGAGGCCAGCCACTTCTTTGTGAATATCTCTGCCCTGGTCCAGTTCCAAAGCTAGCAGACTGGTAGATAGAGAGTAACAGGTAAACTGCACTAACATTTGTAGGCAAATGCTCTGTTTACAAGATAGGCTGTTCTGAAACTGCACAGTAAGCTTTGCAAACCCTGCGCCAAACCATCCTTTGCTTTATCCATCATCATCAGGTGTGATCTTAAGCAAAACTTTATCAAAGTAACATACCACTTTCCTGCATGCTGATTTTACAAAACTTACTCTCTGAATGTTGTTCTACATGATGTCATCACACTGTAACTCACTTCATTTACAGTATCTGTTTCACTTCTACTCACAAGCTAATATAACTCATTTCTTTTTTTTAACTGCGCACAGGCTGCTAGACACATGTGCACAGCAAATGGAATCTGAACTTAGCTTAACAGCCTCATTTATTCCTGATGGTTTAAATTATTTCATCACAATTAATGACACCCCCTCAGCTTCCTGTGCAGCGCTGCCAGATGTTCGGAGACCACAAAGCCACTCTCTTCTTTGACGGCTAGTGACAAGTCGTCCTCTGAAGGACGTTCCCTCAGTGCACCGGCCGGATGACACCTCCATTGCTTAGCACCTCTCCACCTCCCTGAGTAACCATGGTGAGAGAAGAAGGAAGACATGAGAAACCAGCCAGCGCATTAGTAAGGACAAATTAAGCGAAGCGTTCTGAACTTGAAGGATCTCATCTCCTCCTACTGGAGTTTCAAGCCTGATTGTTTTATGAAAAAGACAGACAACTGTTTGTCTTGACCTTCAAGGTGTTAAGTTTTCCGTTCTTTCAAAAATGACCTATATTTTCTTTAAGGGGGCGGCGGGGTAGGGGAAGACTAAAGGAGAAATTAAAATGGTAACCACATAGGCAATGATAAACTCTTACGTACAATGTTATCTCACTATCCCACACCTTCAAAAGCAGAATGCAAAAACCCTAAATCTCAGAAAACTTTCACTCACATTCAGCTTGTTTCTTGGGTTTTATTTTGCTCTGTGAGCAGAAGCAGAAGATTTTCCCTTGCAGTGTTCCTCTCACAAGATTGAGGTATTTTTCTCTACAGGAGGAACCTAGACACCTTTACATGGGGGGAAAAAAGCTAAGTTGTGAGTTGGGGCATTCTGAAAATGAGGATATGGCTCCACCTCTTAAAAGGTGTGGGTGGAAAGGGTAACAACTGTGCAACTACAACCCTGGAATGAGAAAATGGCAAGTGTCTTGCACTTTTAAGATTAAAAACCAAGCATCTCTGTTCCTGAAATTCCATCCACTATTTTGAGCACATATGGCAGACATTCTATTGACTTTTTTTTTTTTTTAATTAAAAAAAATGCTGATCTGTGTCAGGGACCGAAGGGCTGCTCAGTTTGCCAAAAGCGTAGTATTAAAACAGAAAGGCCACCTGTGTTAGCCCACCCGATAGGAAGGTCAGGAGCTGGAAAGTCTGTCTGTCTCTCTGTCTCTGTCTACTTCCCCCCCCCGCCCCAAACATACTTAAAGGCAGACTTGGAAGGGAAAAATATCACCCATCAAGACAAACTCTAGATAGCAGTGCCAGAAAAGCTTTGTACATGAGTCTGATTATGTGTGTGGTCACTCCAGAATTATTTCTGTTAAGACGAAAATTAGTTACTCCCTTAGATTATTACAAGTTACTTTGAAGGAAAGTCTTTTCAGAATTTTCCTAAAAATCCAGTAGCAATACTGGAGGAAAGTGAGAGGTAACAGATCATCTACAATCTGTCACAGGCTTGTTTTTTTCACCAATTTTTAAAAAAGTGTTTTAAAAACTTTCACAGCACAGAGGTCATCGCTGATGTTCGTTTAGTTGCTCGTTTACAATCACTTTTGCAGATGATCCTGTAAAATGTTTTGTTTTCAGCATCAGGAGGAGGAGAGATTCATATAATGTGACGACAGGAACTCCTGAGCAGTCTCAAACTTACACTACCTTTTCCATGTACACATGCATATATATATGTGTAGAAGTTTATACGTAAAATACACACCAACAAATAAACCAAACTTACCTAGATGCACACAAATAAAAAACACCAACCTACGCTGAAATGCATTGAGATTTATGGAGAGTCACATAGACTTCATTCTGTTGTCTCTGAATGTTTTATTGGGGGGAGTGGAGGAGCTGAATAAACTTTAAACTCTCATGTAGGGATGTATTGCCTGTGTGTCCCTGGCAGATGTGGAAAGGAGATGAAATGGGCAAGGGAGAATCGAATATCCCATCACTGCAGGTTTGCGAAGGGGAGAGAGCACTGCAAAGATCTCACATCTGGCAATCATTTGTCAATAGCTGGAAAGAGAACGGCAGGAAACTTTCTGGCTCTTGTGGAAGATGAAAAGACAAAAAACATGTGTCACATATGCACAGTGCTGGTACAATGACTACTACATTTATTCCCCCCCCTTTTTTTTTTAATTTAATGATCTTCAGATATACTTTACTCCGTGGTCAAAATCATGCAGTCACTTGACTTGTTAAAGCTGCAGTGTATGTACATTCTTCAAATAAACCCCAGGGCTGATGTTAGAAAATCAAAATCATTCAAGCGTAGGCTGCCTGGTACTTTGGGCAGGAATCCTTGTGGTTTAGTCAATAAACAGAATCTAAATGAAAGACACCACAGTAACTAGACAGTAATGTTTTGAACAGTTCTTAACCCGAAAAAGGAGAGAGACACAGAAACAGAGACTGACCAAGTGGCCAGATACAATGCTACCAAGTCCACAGAGATCACTCTACTGCGTACAGCATCTGCATTTGAGCACAAGGTCACTTGCTGTTTCTAAAAGAGAAAGTATTTTTTATTTAAGGCTAGTTGTTATGGCTCTTTAGTAGTTCTGGGTTTGTTTTTGTTTTTGTTTTTGTTTGGGGATTCCCCCCACCCCCTTTTTTCCAGAGAGAGTCTATTTACCCTGCAGAAATATCCACTAAATAAAAAATATAAGGATCACTTCGCCCTTTCTGACCCACAATGCCAGATTTTACTGATTCACAATTGTACAATATTCACATTGTACAATATAGTGAACACTCCTAGGGAAAAGAGTCATTACAACCTACAAAAACTGAAAAGGTTTGTATTCACTGGTATAACTGACGGCCTTCATATCTAACTTTCAATTAATTCTGCTGCTGCTTTTAAGAAGATGCTGCTGCAGCAGGAGCACATCTTGTCCCTGTAACTCTGCAAGTAAATGCTGCAGGTTGTTTCATCTGGCAAAATCACAGTAGCCTGTCAAATTATAACAGGAACAATATCTCCCCCAAAACAAGTCTGATCATGGTTAATTACAATGCCGACCAGAGAGCAGCCACAATTATTCATTATTACAGGAAGCACCTTATTTAAATTTTATGGAAATTTGCACTTGCACTCTAGTATGCCTGGGAAAAAAAAGGGAGAAAAACCCCACTCACACAAGAAAGGACCTCAAATATATGAAACATTGCAAGATACTACATATACTCTGGGAGTGAAATGTTGCCTTGATATTTACATCAAGACATTGCAATAGTGGTATTTACCAGGCCCAACTGGCATGCAAAATTGTTTTCAAGTAATACTTTTTAGTTTAATCATAGGAGTTGTAAACACCACCAAAATGCAACGAAGTGTATTTTAACTGGAAACGAAAAAAATCCAGATCTACCCCTCTAAAGATAGGTAGACAAACAGGTGGACAGACGGATAGATATACATACCTATACATCTGTACCTATATGTCTTTGTGTGCAGTGTTGCACAAGTTGCACCCATCCTTTACGTTAAGGACAACTGTTCTCCTTGTTAGGCTCCACAGTGCAACACAGTTTTCAGGTTCCAAACTTGCAGACAGGGAGAAAGGAGGGGCAGAGGGGTGGGGCTGCTTTAGGGTAGCCCACCATATCAATAAAAGCATATCATTAAGTCTCACAGGCAAAAGCAAGTATAGCAGTGTGCCCGGGAAGACAACGCTTCCACGCGTATCGGTGTGAGAGGCGCACTGCTTACTGTGCACAGGGGCACAACATTTTTTTCTTTTTTTTGCATTCCATGTGTGTAACTGAAATGATTCTGCTGATTTACTTTTCGTTCAATTTTCCTCCATATATCAGATGCTGGCTTTAGCCATCCCATTTATGCTTTGAGCTATCTCACTCTCACTACAATTGAGAGTACAGATTTCAGAGCATAAATTTACATGAATCATTATTCTTGGTAATACGGGAAGCTTTAGAAACAGGTTTAACTCTGTTCTAATACTTCAAGATCACAAAGAATCAAAAAAGATAACCCCAGGGATAAGTTAGCTCAGAAAATGGCTTCCAAAACCATCAAAAAAGGTGATTTCACCTCAGATCACTCCACAGATGAATTTACAGCAGAGCCCAATAAACAGTTGTGACAGTAGCAACGGAAAGGTGGGATGAAGGAGCAAGGGTGTTAAACTATACAAGAGCTAGAATAGAGAAAGGGTGCCTTTCCTATCAGAGAAGCTGAATTCTGAAAAATTCAAAGCAAAAGGGAATAAAGCATTAGAAATAATACAGCACATTGAAAAGTTCTGCATCAGGAGCATATGGACCTACAAATGGAATAAACATTTTCAGCTGCTAGATCTCCCTAACTAGCTGTCCATAAAGTCACACACAACAGTAAGAGATGAGTAACAGTGACAATATGCAACACTTAAAAAAAGCTTTCCATCTTCAAGACACTTTCTAAACATTAACAAACTATGGCTCTACCAGATATGTGCTGAAAAGACAGCAGGGTTACTATTTAAGCTGGAAGTAAACTTTAATGACTGTTGCAAGCTTTCCATTTTGCTTGCACTTCAGGATTAGTCTTGTTTTTATACGTTAATAAAACATTATATACACATACATAGACCTACTAAGATATACGCACACTTCTCACCCTGCTCACTGCTCTGCTGTGTATTCTAAGTATTGTAAGAAGTGAAAAACAGCAACCCACTGGCCACCACGGCATCACATCCAAGCTCTCCTTAGCCACCAAGAAAAACAAATAGGGCCTGCAGCATACTCTCTAAGTATATATATACACATATATATATAAGTGTATACACACACACACATATACATATATAGTAAGTATGGACACTTCATGGTTTGCCTCAGGTCCTTTATGAACAATCCCTCTCTTGATCACTGCTTGGACAACAGGGAGAGGGCACTCTCATCTGAGCAGGTTTACAAAATCAAATAGATTTCAGTTAACTAATTATGAGACCATCAGTTGTTGTGAGGTGGGGTTTTTTTGCTTGTTTTTTTACAAAAATGCCAAAATAGAAAGGGAAAAGAGAGAGTTGGACAAAATCTAGCCTTTAAAAATCTGACAATTTCTGGGTCAAGGCAAACATTCATATATCTTTCAATGCTGGAAGCATCTTGTATTTTTAGTGGAAACAATGGCAGTTTCCAGCAGCTGCAGACGCAGCTCACCATGTCACCATGTTCAGTGGGCAACATCAACACACATGCAGAGAAAATAAGGTTCTAGCTCACTACTCTCCCTTCTAACCCAGTCAGCACTACCACCTCTAATTCTGCTTGAGAGAACCTTCCAAACGTCACCTGCAAATCCTCTTTATTGAATGAAACCACGAAACATATAGATTCTGCCAAAATTCGAATTACATGCGTCTCAAGTCCATACTTTCTTTATTATGAACTTGAGACGTCTTTTAAAATTATTGCTGGAGTTCTTTGCACTGCAGGTTGCCGTGCAGTGATAGCAGAGCTACAATGCAAATGAACTTGGGGAATGAAAACATCTTCAGTGAGCCTGGAGCAGTGAGTTCTGCCTTCCATTGGCAGAACAAGTTACCTTTTTTTCCTTTTGAGAAAAGTAGCCCACAGAGAGCTTTGTGAACCTGCAGCTGGGCTGCCATTGGCATGCAAACTGACTTGGATCGCTCCAGTACAAGGTACACTGTTACACAGACAAACTGAAACACCTTGCATTTTCCAAGCTGCTTGCAAATAAAAAAATGTCAGTGACCAAGATCTCTTGCCTGCTAAAACAAATCTGAAGGCTGTCTCCATTCTTTCATGGCTGACCTGTCCTAATTCTGAGCATAAAAACTACACCAGAAACAAGTTATATGCACAAAGCCAGTGTGTTCAATCCTTTTTTACCATACAAAACCAATGCCATGAGGACCTGTTTCTTCACTGTATGCTCTGGATAAATGCTACTGGGCAGATATGCTTCTTCCATAAAAGCAGTGCCAACCAAAAGATGGCTACTAACTAAAGTGTGGCTTGAATGCCAAATTAATATTCCTTACCTATAGACCATTTTGTTCACACTCTTTTTTTCTCTCTTAAATGCTTCAGCTTTGTAAGTACGTTTCCTATTAATGTAGCATGAAACTTGTAATATAAGGGATTTCTCACCTATTGCCTGGATCATGTCACTCCCCTCTTTGATGTGGAAGGTAAAGGAAGCTGATTCAAGTCCAGGCTCTTCATCCTAAACTTCAAGGCTCTGAACAACTCTGCTTCTGGCTACATTTCTGTGCCCCATCATATTCCTTTCATTCTGCTCCCTGAAGCCCACAGCCTTCCTCCTCCCTTGTCTATTTAGCCTGCTCTTGCCTTCAGACTTTCTTCCACGTCCTTTTTCACACCTGGGCAGTTGCTCTCACTGCATCCCACTTGTTCTTTAAAACAACTAATTTCTTCTGTGAAGTACAAAAACCTTAAGCCGACTAGGGAAAGCTGTCTCTGTCCTACCATTAAATGTCAGTCGCAATGCTCAGAGAGACAGTCATCTCAGGGCCGCTGTGAGTGTTTCATGACTGAATCACTCCGAACATCTGCTTAGGATATGAGTGTTTACAGGAGGGGCTCATCTAATATTGCTTGTTCGTATAGTGCTAGGTATACTACTAACCTGAAATAAAACACACTTTTAAAGTCATCATTAACAGTTTAAAACCTTTTCCTACAAACAAATCTTTCTGTCACTGGTTGCTAATATACCTATAGAATTTTTTTTTTGCAAGGTTTTAAATAATTTGAAATGTAAAAGATGCCTTCACAGGATAATATTTATGCTGAGGCATTCTCAAAAACTGGTGAAACAGGATGTTTAGGATGTTCAAGAGATTTTGAATCAAATCTGTGAGCATGATATAACAATCTTCTACCCTCACCAGCAGGATTACTGAGCAGAAGTCACGAGAGAAAAAAGGGATGGTCTGAACAAAATTTTAGTCCCACCTGTAAGGCGAAAGTTGAAATACCACAGATATATTGGGAAGTCTTTACTCTGGAAAACAAAGTGGTAACAGACTTTTGTTGAGACATTACACCTTAAAAAAAAAAAAATCCTAAAGGCAAGAAACCCTTTTTTCTCACTGCCACTGTTTGTCAAATATCAACTGTGCAAGACACCTATCGTGTCCAAAGAACTTAAAAGGCTGGAAGACAAATACCAAAACACAATTTACACTGAAACTCAAGGGAAAATTTCTTCAGGCAACTTCCTTCTGCACTCCTATGTAGTGATATTTTTTTTGGAGCTTGTAGGCCTAGAAAAATGAGTGTGTCTTTAGGAAGGCACCTGAAAAAGGATAACATGTCTCTATCAGATTAGGAGATTTTCTATGGCAGTGATATGGACACTAGGACTACACAGAGATGGCAATGGAAAGGCATTCCAGAGCTATCACAACAAAATGAAAGCAGAAAGGCAACTTGATAAGAAGGCTAAAACATAGTACCAGGTCCTATCTGAATGTTTATGCTTTCCCTATGTAAACCATTAGTTTATATTGAACTCTTAACCTCAGATGGACTAAAAAGCCATAGTGACCTGATACACACTTGCAGTATTCCAGCATTACAAGTCAGCTTCCTGTGTGATGGACTGAAGGTCATATGGCACAAAGTGTGAGTGCTCCACACCTGCCCTCTCCAGCATTTATTCCATTTCACAGCTCTCAGAAAAATCTGTTTCACAACTCATTTAAATGGACAGAGAACCCATGTTTCACATGAAAGCCCTTTCATTTTGGACAGTATAGCAATTGAAATCCAAGAATGTATCTAAAGAATGGAGAGGCACAGTGATTGAAACATTACGTGGTATCTCACCATCAAGTGCAACGTGGCAACCACAACTGACCTCTTTAATCTAGCACAAATACTCACTTTCCAGAAAACTACTGCACAGGCAAAATTTTCTGTTTAGAACAAAGCATTCATAGGACTTAAAATTTCTTCACAGGATATTAAAAAAATTAATCTTTTCCAAGACTTCAGAAACAGATCTATTGGAGCTACTATTAACTGTGAAAACCAAAGTTAGGGTTTTTTTTTCCCTAAAGGAGCGACAGACTTTTATATGAGGTTGCTGTTTTTCTTATCTAACCAACTACCATGACCTCAGAGTCACAAGTTACGTTCTCTTCATAACAAGACCATTGTGGTTTTTAGTCTAATCACTAGCTCCTGTACTTTGGCATCCCACGGTCACTTCAGTCTGTGACATGACACAGGTTTATTCCCGTGTCTTAAAGTTCAGGTTGTCTTAGTTACTGTAATGAGCACTTCTACAGCCACTGTCTAGCTCAGTCCACTCTGAACTGCAAGGGACCAAAACTCTGCAGCCAAGAACCGTCACTTTCTCCAGGAAGCAGACCAGTATCGTACCATTGTTCCCAGTTTCCAGTTTAGACTCATCTCTAATTCGAAATTACCATCCTGGTTTTCAAATTTCTTCATGGAAGCAGAAAGACTTAACCAAGTACCTTGGTTATCTGAATTTCCAGTGGATCTGAATGTACTCCAGTGATTCATTTTGACAATGTATTTTAACACCCTGCAACTACCAAATAACATGGTTTCAGTTCTCACTTCTCTTATCGGTCCTTTTTCTTTTCACTTGCGTGGCTCCATGTACGTGGGACTTCTCCATTACCCTTTTTCAAGCCATTAAGTCATTTTTCTTCAGCTCTCACCTTTTACTTTCCTATTCAGTGTGGCCAGCTCAACCCCAACGACTTTTCATTTTCCATTACTGCATCTTTCTGTTCTTCCTTAACTACAGTACCCTACATAAACTGGCTCACATCTCTCTGTGTTTATATTCCAGCTTTTCTTTCTCCTCTGCTTTAAGGATTCTCATGCTGTTTAAGAGCATGGACAACATCTTAAGAGAGAAACTGCTGTGTGGATCACTTCTCCTCCCATTTACAGCCAAGTAGAGCACCTACCCTCCCACTTGCCATTACTTAACATCCCACAGTGATTGTATACATGGAACAGTATCAGCAGGA
>NW_010515600.1:191759-195681 GCF_000687285.1 Phaethon lepturus
TTCATCAACAGAAAGCAAAGAAGAAAGCACCACCAAGACTAGTCAGCTCTCCCTAAGCCACCAGCAAGTGCTTCATAGACCATCAAAAATGAATGACTCTCTGAACTGTTCTTCATCCCACTGCACCATCTTGCTTTTCTACCCATGATCATCACTGTGATTGTTTAAAACAATACACACAGCAATATAGCACAATGTAATTTCTGGATCTGTTCTGCACCTTAGCTCTCCAAACTCCCTGGACTCCTTTCACTCCTAATTATTATATGCAATGATCCATTATATTAAGGTTCAAACTATACCTGAATTTTCCAAAACGGCCCTTGATATCTGCAGAACTCTAGGGTAGCAGACAGTACGTTTTGCATCCATGTTAGCTATATTAGAAGTTAAGGACTTTATTGGTTAGAAACTATAAAAATTAACAATACAACCAGCATCATATTTCAAGCACTAGGGAAGTCAAGAAGGTGGACACAGTGCTCTGAATATTAGCAAATAGGTACCTGCACACACAGAAGCTCCCTGAACACATTTTAAGTCACAGAAAAACATGGCAGAGAAAGTTTATCTCCTAGGAATTAAAACCTATTCTCTGCTAAGTTTAATACAGAAATTTACACGACAATCTATTTTGTCATCTATATTCCCAAGTGGTAAAAAGTATTAATACCAGGTTGAGAACAAGTATAATTAGCCAAGCATTTAGTGTCTTTCACTTTATGAATTCTAATGTTATCCAGGTTTGTGAACTTTGTTTGACTGATGGGAGAATAAAATGAATTAAACACTGTTATTACTCCTGTTATTACTTTATTTAAAATAAAATTTGTACCTGACTTGTCCTTTTTTCCTTAGTTCTTTTTATTCATGTGCTATGGTGTAGATGGCAGGCACTGCATGACTTTGGACTCTCTCTGTCATGCAAATTCATAGTTTGAGATTGTTTGATACTGTGCTGACTGCTACTAAAATTTTTGAAATAACATTCAAGCTTTAATAATCGGATGACATTTGTATGATACGAAGCTAAATTTCTTCTGTCAAAAATGCAGAAATGAATGAAAAGGGTCTTTAAAGTGTCCCTCTCCAATCCCTGGGGCATAGCAGTGCCGAGAGCACAACTACTGTGCAGTATCTCTCTCAAAGGAATAACAACTCTGTGAAGGAGCTATTTACAACTTGCTTTGTGTATCATCAGCAGAAACAAAAGATAGAACAAGCATAAAGGCTTTTCCCCATCTATCCCTCCTGACCTTTATCACTCCCACCCACCCAGGAAATTAGGGGAGGAGGGAGCAGGGAGCACAGCCTTTTATGTCAATAGTGGGTTTTAAGGTAATACTTATTCTGAGCTACAGGAAAAATATCTGCCCAACCCTTCACTCCTCCCCTCCCCACACAGATATCGACATATATGTACACAGTGCCTTTCCATACCAAGTCTGTTCAGGGGCAATAAGGAGCTGACCATGGAATAAATTAGGAGTGATGCTCCTCAGAACAGGAGTTGAAAAGACAGGCCAAAGGGAGAGAAGCAGTGACAACTGGTAAAAGTGAAAGACACTTCAATGACTGGTGCAGCTAATGGAAAATGCCCAGAGCCAGATGCCTCTTCTAAATAACAATGAGATTCAGTGTGCCTTTGGAGGCCAATGCCAGGGACCATCAAGGAAATGTTAAGAGTAATGGAATTTGAACTAGTCATAGGGAAAATTCTGCAACAGGCAGAGTACTGGTCAGAGGACATGTCACCACGGTGGCAGTGTCACTGTCACTTTGGAAATTTTTCTGTAGTTCCAAAGGGCTGCCAAAAAGCATCCCTGAGACTCCTGGTGAAGCCCCAGCATGTTCCGCAGTCCCACAGATGTTGCCAGCAGTCTGGATACCGAGCCTGAACCAGAAGTTCAGGAAAAGCAGGGAGGATAGTCTTAATTTCAATTCTTTTCCCTGTTTCACAGAGGTGATTAACGTCCTTTTCCTCTAACAATTTTTATTCTGTACCTAAAGCACACTAGACTACAGGCTGATGCTATTGTTTTTTTCCCTCATCAGAAGCTTCTGCTGTGGCCCAGTGGCACCAACAGAACCCTTGTCATGACAGACAGGCATGCCTTCAGAAACACAGAGCCAATGCCGGGATGAATCAGCAGATGGTCCCCATGCTCACGTAGCTAGCACCAGAAGATCCAAGAAGAGACTTTCTGAAGCAGAAGGCAAAGCTTGCAGCACTTGCTTTAGTTCTGACATTTAGGATATTACAGTCAGAGAAGGCACCTGTGCAGATCAAGGCACTCAGGTACAACTACCTGTGGGGCTTACAGACTTAGGCAGAAATACCATTTTAGTCAGTAATGTAATGTCACTTTACATACCCATACACTAAACTACCAAGGAGAGAGATCTTGAATACAGCACACAATGTTTTCATCACTAAGAGAAAATTGCAACAGAAGAGGCAGCCTGTAAGAAAAGAAAAATCCCAAGAAACAAAGCATGGAGGCAAAGAAAAAGAATCTCTGATCCAGGAGATGCTGTTGAAAGAAATGCATTGTTAAAGGCCATACTTACATCTGGTTCCAAATTTGCAACTATCCTACATGTTGCTCTCATGTAAAATGTGACAAATGTGTTTTCTCACCAATAATTTAAAGCATATTTTGTAAGAAAATTCAATAGATGATTACCTGGCTTCCTTCCTAGTACAGCTTTCTAAGAAATGGGCAGCGTATCAGTAAAATCCTAATATGAAATTTAACAAGTTGTTTGGGACAGAATGTAGTAATATGGCCTTTGGAGTGAGATCAATGAATCAGGGTTGTTTTCTTTGTAGGTGAGGCATGAATTTGGTTGCAGAGAATGGAGGAGGAAAAGACAGTGAATATAATTTGCTTCATGAGAAATAAGAACACTGCCAGTACACACCTCTGTTACTGAGGATAGTCATTAATTTAAAAACTCTTCCCTCTCTGTTACACAAATTTTTCAAAGCATAAAAATGTAAGTATTTTAATTTTGCTTTGCAATTAGATTGTGTCTAAAATCTTCATCACGTTCTTGGTCAAAGATTAATGGGACTCCCAGCAAAAGGCTGAGGAGATGATATACTATTGGATGGTGCAGAAATGCAGTAAAATTCCCCAGCAAACAGCACATCCAGCAGCCCTCATTTTTTGGGGAAGGATGATGAAGAATCTTCACACTGGATGTGAGATGGGATTTGCCTCCCCTTCCTATCTTTCTGTCATTCTAAGGTCTACACATAAGCCCTGTCAGTTCAAATTGTTGAAGGCTGATGAAGTACTTCCAAAGAAAAGTACTGGAACTGAAAGAGGCTACTAATTTACACTTCTGATAGTATGATGTGGTGGCCCACATCAGTCTGTGGCAAGCACCAGTTTTCTGGCAGTGGAGAGGAAGACTAGCTAAACAAATAAACTAAATATCAATACCCTCAGTCTTTTAACATGGTATTTAGTCCCTCAGATAGTGCTAGACATGTAAAAGGGAGGAGTACGCATTACTCTCTGAATCACCAGAACTGTTGGCACGTTTTACTGTCCTTATCACTGCTCATCCCACCACAAAGAACGCTAACCAAGTGACAGTGTTTATGCAGCACTCCTACTGTGAAAAATCATCTCACATGCAAGATCAAAACAAGGACTTGATGAATTTCTTTCCTAACATTTTATCATCCTTCTTGGGTTTCCAAGCAAGGAGCAACCTGTTTGTTTGCCTCTCTCTCTTTGTTAAAGGCAGCCGACTCCCCAGAGAACCTTGTTTATTTGTTTTAAACATGTTTTTACAGGCCTCTTAGTAAAACGGGTGTGAGGGTGAACAGGTAAAAAGTAGTGCCTGGAAGTGGCGTCAGCTCTTTGTCAGCTGTGGTGCCAAGGAAGTTCAGGCATACTCCGCACCC
>NW_010515601.1:0-447 GCF_000687285.1 Phaethon lepturus
TTTCTCTTGTTCTCTCCAGTCTTTCTATGTTCTTTCTGTGTGGCGTTGTTCCTTGTTAATTCATAGAATTGTTGATTCATTTAGGTTGGAAAAGACCTTGAAGATCATAAAGTCCAACCATTAACTTAGCATGGCCAAGTCCACCAATAAACCATGTCCCTAAGTGCTACATCTACATGTCTTTTAAATACCTCGAGGGATGGTGACTCAACCACTTCCCTAGGCAGCTCATTCCACTGCTTGACAACACTTTCGGTGCAGAAATTTTACCTAATAACCAATCTAAATCTGCCTTAGCGCAACTTGAGGCCATTTCCTCTTGTCCTATTGCTAGTTACTTGGGAGAAGAGATTGACACCCACCTCACTACAACCTCCTTTCAGGTAGTTGTAAAGAGCGATATGGTCTGCCCTGAACCTCCTTTTCTCCAAACTAAACAACCCCAGT
>NW_010515602.1:0-13495 GCF_000687285.1 Phaethon lepturus
TCGCTGCTGGCGCTATGAGAGCTAGCTGGGTCCCGCACGTTGTTTTGGACGCTGTTACATACTTTTTTTTTTTCTTTTGTTAAAGATGTTAGATGATCACAGGTGAAGAGATGGGCTTTTGTAACAGACAGTTCCTCCTGATAGTGGTTTCTCCTTTTTTGTGGTGTAGATCACAGATGAATAAGCCTACTGCCATGTGATGTGAGACATGAATGTAGAGATGAAAACAGATATTTGACAAACTTGGTATATTTACATTATTTTAATTTCTTTTTGCATAAAAATTCTTTAGGGAGGTGATACAGTAAAACACCAAGCTGACAAAGTTGGGTTGCTTTCTCCCCTCAGCCCCCTACCTAGCCATAAAAGATACATACTCTATGTAGTTGCATTTCCTTTGGTATATTCAAGCGATGAGCAAGTGTTGTAATGACTGCCACTTTTTTTCCAAACCAAATGGAATGGGAAAAAACGCAATAGTATAAACTATGACAATACTTTGTTTCCTGTACTGGATGGATGGCAGCAGTACAGCATTAATCTGTTTGGGCAGCTTACCTAATGGTAGAAGAGCTAGTCAGAAAAGCATGGACTCTGGTGTTCGGTCAGGTGGCATCTCAAACTACTGAACATACATACAGGCATAGTTAGGAGTTGTTAGACCATGCATATATGTGAAGCATCTGGAAGGCTTGGAACACTTGGAAATCTTGGGAGGACAAGGGGAAGAGTGGCACTGGCACTCTTGCAGTGGCCTATTTCTAACCTTTAGGGTTGCGATTTAAAAAAAAAAAAAGTAATTAAGTAGAATTTGTGTGGTCTAGCAGTTACCTTTAAATTGTTCTGTTTTTTAAATTACTGTTCTGGATCTGTATCACTTGAGTGTGCGAATTTATGTATGACTTTTCCTGTTAATGTGCCTGTAAAATAGGGAGTAGAGAGGCAAACACTGAAAAGAGAAGACATTGACTTGTAAGCAAGATATAGTCAGAGGGCTCTAACTTCATTCACAGATTAAATGTTGTACTTGGATACAGAGGTTTGGGAAGTGAATGACATAACATTGCCTCAGGTATTAGACGGATGTTTGTGGTATGCAAACCTGTAATGCGTAAAATGGTTAAGTTAATGCTGTGTAATAAAATAATTCTCCTTGACTCATTCTTCTGAAAACTTTCAAGAATTCTAAAATATTAGTAGAGCTAAAAGCTGTTGTACTTAGATCCATCTAAACGCCTGCTGCTCAGGGAAGGAGTGCTTGCCTTTCTCCCCACTCCAGCCTTGAGAAAAAGGCTAGGGAGCAACACATTTCCTTCTCTGCCCTCCTCCACATTCCTGTGTTCTCTTCCTTTTTCCTGCACTTGACCTTGGTGCTCATCAGACACTTCACTGGGCTGGTTCAACGTGCTAAACTGGCAGAAAACTGAGGTCCTGCAGAGGGGAAAACATGCTTCCCCTGTTTTGGAGTTGAGGTGAGTGAGTGCTGCAAGAAGTCTAAGAATGGCTAGAGTTGTGTCAAGGTGGGAGGGGGCTAAAGCTGAGAGCAGAGATGGAAGTAAAAAAGGGAGAATGGGAACTTCATCTTTGGCTCACTCTTTGCTTATATAGCTGAGCATATAATTTTGTTCCAATTGTTCACTAATCTAGAATTTTATCATCTTTGATTGAATTGTCTGTCTTAAAAAACAAGTAGGTGTTCTGGAATTTCCTTGACTTCATTAGTACCGTATTTAAAAAAAAAAAAAAGACAAACACCGTCACCCCCCACCCCTTCCAAACAAAAAAAACCCCAATCAAACAAAAGCAGCAAAAAAGCCCCACCAAACCCACAACACTGTTTTTTGGAGGGAAGGAGGCTGTACGTTGTTTAGCTGTTAGAGCACCAGTAAAGTAGTCCTGGTATCTTAGTAGCAAGGCATTTACCAATTAGTCTGTGCATTTATTCCTTTTCACACATCCTTATCTGATACTCATCTATGATAATGGAGTAAGCGGGGATGTTCTTGCTCTCTGCTCTTCACTCTTCATAATCATCTGAAATTCTATAGCCTCGTATTTTCTGGTGATGTGACACCCCCACATGTGTGAAGGAGGGGAAGACTTTGGGGAGTGGCTGTTTGGCTGGATTATAGCTCTGGCCAAAGTAGAACTTGGGAGGAGTAGGGAGGCAGAGTGGAAATTAATGCTTAGATTGAACAATGTAGTTGAGGGTCTGAGCCTGCTGCCTCAAATATGCACAAAATAGCAGAAAGCATATGTACCCATGTCTTTTAATGTGTTTATAATGCACTACAAGGGAAGGCTAGTCAGGAAATAGTAACTACGTGAAGAAGAGAACGAAACAGAAGGCAGTAGTGGATGAAGTTCTATGAGAAATTGGGACTTTGGTTTGTGTTGGGTTTTTTTTGTTTGTTTTGTTCACACATATTGGTAGTGACTGTCTATTAGACCTGTCAAAACTTTGTAAAACTGATCAAATTTCTATGTCATTAGCAGCTTTGCATGTCAGGTATTTCAAAGCATAACTAGTGTTTTTAGCATCCCATAGTATTGTTTACCTAGCCGCAGCAGTGTCTTATTTAGAAAACAATATGAGAACTAACTCCTAAAAAATCTTTTTAAATTGAAGATCCTCAAATACAAGGAATATCAATGGCAAACCTGGTCATTTACTGAGAAGTCATCACGTAACTAATGAAGCACAAATGCTGTGAATTTCTGTAGAATGCTAATTCCTGGAAAACCAGGAAATAGTTGAGGCAGGGGTGTGTGTGTGTATATATATGCAATGGAAGGAAGATGGGTTAATCTCACTGAGAGGTCTAGTATATTTTCAGTCAGCTTCTGCTCAAACACAGACCCAGTCTGTAGGTCAGAACTTACTGTACAGAAAAATACTGTATTATGTGTTTCCCTTCATCCCATTGCAGTTTGTCCAGTTTTCCGTACCCTGAAAAAGTGCAAGCTGATGTCTTCACTTTTTTTAATCTCCACAGGTTAGCTATCCCTGTCTGCCCCGTTCATGTGCTTAGCCAGTAGTGCGTGCAGCGTTTCCAGTGCTGACTGAAGGGTCAGGTCTAGGGTTGTGCATGGGAGCATGGATTGGCAAATATGGTGCTGTTTTCTCCAGGCTCTGAAAACTTGTGGTCCAGGAAAACGTTAGCCTTCTATGAAACTGGATTAGTTTCTCATTTTTTGGTGAGTTTAGTGTTTTACATTATGTTCTAATACTTTTTTGTATTCTAAGTACACTCAGTGAGTTTCTCTTCCATTCTTCTATGCAGTCTGGATTTAATGTATGTTTTTGGCACCTCAGAAACTGTGGCAGTAAGATCCGCTGCTCAAAGGCAAATTACTCTTGTTTTCTGAGCCAGTCATCAGATTGAAGGGATCAAATCATGATAATACTTGTCAGGTTCCTCTCGGGGATCACTCAAGATTTTTATAAAACTTGTCCCATCTTAACCCTGTCACCTTTTTTCCAAACTGAAGGCTCTTATTTAGTCATTCTTTACATGGGAGTTATTTCCTCCTTATTGTTCTACTTCCTGTCTTTCTCTGAACTTTTTCCACTTCTGTTCCTTTTGAAACGGGGGAAGTTCTAGAATTGCACATGATAATGAAGTTGTGAACAAACAGCAATCTTTTTTTTCATACCTAACATGGACATTTTTTTCCCTTTTCATTCCTGATGTTTAGGCTGTGGTTTGAAAAGCAATTATTGAACTGGTGTTTTCATGAAACAATATAACGAAAGTACCTCATTCATGAGAGATAGCAATCAGTTGGAGCCCAGCTGGTTTATGATTTTTTCCTTTGTGTGTGTATATATCTACTCTTAAATTTCTACATCGAGTTGTGCCTGTTGGTTTAACATTCATTTAGCCTTGGAGGTCTACAGCTCTCCACAGTTGGCCTGTGCTTTGACTATCCTAAATAACTTGAAATAGTTTTGAACTACGACATCTCTGGTCACATCATGGGTTTTTTGGTTTTTTATTAATGTGTGGAACAGCATGTGTCTCAGAAGAACTTCAGTGGCTGTCTCCATCTCTGAGGGTAGACCATATTTGTCTTTTATTCTTACTCAGTTATTTACCTGTGGCTTATCCAATATCTTCTCTTTTATTCTGTGGCTGCTTTATTTCCTTAGGTATGTTCAGAGAAGGACTTCATCAGAAGTCTTTTGGAGATCTTGGCAGACTGTATAAATTAGATTTCCATTATTAGTTG
Source organism: Phaethon lepturus (assembly GCF_000687285.1). Classification (NCBI taxonomy): domain Eukaryota; kingdom Metazoa; phylum Chordata; class Aves; order Phaethontiformes; family Phaethontidae; genus Phaethon; species Phaethon lepturus. The sequence goes on from NW_010515602.1 coordinate 4,234, forward strand.
TTGATTGTTTTAAAGAACTCCTTTAGACATGTGAGACAGCATCTCCCTTTACAAGAGCCACATTGGTTGCCCACCCTCTCTTTCCCCCGTCCCCCCCTCCTTTTAATAATACAATGTTGGAATGGAAAGTATTACTTCTGTTGCAGATAAATGTGTATCTGACATTTGATGACAGGCATGGGAGTTATATGCAGGGATTTTCTTTGCTCTGAGGGGCATTGTCTGTCCGGGTCAACTCATGATGTATGCCCAGCTCTGCCAAGGTGCTATAATTGATCCTCTCACTGTTTAATACGTGTATCATTGTGACTGTAAGTGTGTCTGTTAGCTGTTGATAGCCCCAAGGGAAATGGGGACAAATAAAGGAGGCAGAGTTAAGGATAATCAACGAAGTAACTTTGCTGTGGAGTAAGTGGTCACTAAGCGTTTTGTAACTGTTTCTTTTAGACTGTTGCAGTTTTGACCTTTTTTCTGAAGGAGAGGGTCCTAATGCTTGAAAAGGACAGCAAATTATTATTTTTACTCCACTGTGTTAATTTCATGTGAATGAAATGCTAACATTCTCTTACCGTACTTATTGTCTAAGAGCTAAAAGTAAATAATTCTAGTCATAAAACAACTTTAAGTAGAATATTCCAGGAGAAAGTAACATGAAATATAGTGACATCAACCCTCATCACTTTAACTAACTTTTCTGATCCTGTAATGAAAATATTATTATTGAGATTTTTTTTTTTTATCTCTTATTGCTGACTTTTCTTTTGGTGATAATACTTTTGCAGCCGTCAGAATATGGTGAGTAAAGGTCTTCTGGTATAACTGTTCTTTACTGTTTTTCATAATGGGACTTTGCTTGTCAAGTTTTGTCATCTTGAAATTATAAGATAACTGCTATTGTGTTAAAAGCTCAAGGGTAAGCGTTGTAAAGGCTGCCTTTGGTAAGGGATATAGTTTGTTACTGCATAGCAGATCGTATTAGCTGCTGCTGGGGAAAAAAGTATTTCTATTCTCTCCAGTGCTGCTACTTGTGAACTGTTTTAGGGAGTCAAACAGGCAGGAAACTAGCTATGACAAAAACAATTGTTTTTAAAAAGTTGTTTTAAGAGGCTTTATTTCCTTGAATCAACTCATTGCAGAGCAACAGTTGTTCCACTCCCACCCCTTTTGGCAGCACTGACCTGATTAATTTTTCCTGCATCTTTGACCTATGCTGTTGTTTTACATAAAAATAGATATTAAAGCATGGGGAATAAAACAATTTACACTATTTTTATTTGCTCCCTAGACTAACGAACTATATAATGTTATCACAGAGGACTTACTTTCTGAATAGAGATATTAAAGGTGGAGGGTTGCTCCCCTTAAGAAAATGTGTTGCTTGGTTTAAATTAATTGAACTACCAATTATTTTTTTTCACACAATCTTGTTGTGGCTTATGTGGGGGTTTTTTTGCATTATAAGATAGTATTTCTTTTCCTACTTGATTTGATGTACCAGTTGAACAAGGAGCGTTTCTGGTACACACTATAATTTGTATAACTGCAATTATTTGTGTGCCATGATTTTGTGAACCGTCCAGATGGTAGCTAGCAGAATTTTAATTCTGTTGATAGTGTAGTTTATTCTGTCAGATTTCTATTTGCCTTCCCCTACCCCAAGATAATGAGGGTAGTTCAGGTTTGGAATATGTTTTCCTTGGCTCTTTCCACCTTTGACACAGTGCTGACAACAAAGACAAATTCAGTGGAAAAGGTGTCATCACTCTTGGCGGTGGTTATGAACATTTTTTGCCTTCCCTGCTGAAAGAAAAACGCATGGTGAAGTGCATTGGGTTTTTGCAGCAAGGGGGCTTGCAGGGATGGCTTCTGTGAGATGTGAGAAACTGCCCCTGTGTCAGAGAGCCAATTCCAGCTGGCTACAAGATGGGCCAGCTCTGAGACTGACCTGCTGCTGGCCAATGCTGACCCCATTGGTGATGTTGGTAAGAAAGAGTAAAAAAAAAAAAAAAAAAAAAAAATGTGATGTTTGTAAAAAAAAGAAAAAAAAAAAAAAAAAAAAAAAAAAATCTGTGCAACAGCAGCTATGAGAGAGGAGTGGGAATATGTGAAAGAAACAACTTTGCAGACATCAAGGTCAGTGAAGAAGGAAGTGGAGGAGGTGCTCCAGGCACTTGCAGCAGAGATTCCACTGCAGCTTGTGGTGAAGACCATAGGATGCAAGGGGGCCCCCTGCAGCCTGTGGAGCAGATGCCTACTCTGCAGCTTGTGGAGGACCCCATGCTGGAGCAGGCTCCTGGCAGGAACCTGTTGCCTGTGGAGAGGAATTCATGCTGGAGCAGGTTTTCTGGCAGTACCTGTGACCCCACGAGGAGACTCATGCTGGAGCAGTCTGTTCCAGAAGGACTGTACCCCATGGAAGGAACTCATGCTGGAGCAGTACTTGAAGAACCCATAGGAAGGACCTTATATTGGAGAAGGTCATGAAGGACTGTCTCCTGTGGGTGGGACCCCACACTGGAGCAGGGGAAGAGTGTGAGGAGGAAGGAGCGGCAGAGACAACATGTGACAAACTGACCACAACCCCCATTCCCCAACCCCCTGTGCTGCTCGCAGGGGGGAGGTGAAGTTGGGAGTGAAGTTGATCCTGGGAAGAAGGGAGGGGGATGGAAGGTGTTTCTAGATGTGTTCTTGTTTCTCATTATCCTACTGTCTTATTAATTGACAATAAATTAAATTAACTTCCCCAAGTCAAGTCTGTTTTGCCCATGATGGTAATTGCGGAATGATCTCCCAGTTCTTTTCTCGACCCACAAGCTTTTTAATCTTATTTTCTCCCTCTTTGCTGTTGAGGAGGGGGGAGTGATAGAGTCACTTGGTGGGCACCTGGCAGCTAGCCAAGGTCAGTGCCCCACATGAAGTCTATGAAAACTGCAGTCTCTCTGATGTACTAGGTTGTGTGCAACACTAGGTTTTTGCTATGCTGCTCTGACCCTGCTTTACAAGAGGTACAACTGTTTCTTTGGCAGCTTCTCAACCCTCAAAATTGCCATCCCTAAGTTTTAGGGCATCAAAAGTGTTACCTACTTGTTTTTAAAGGTCTGATGGTAATCTTCACAAATGGATTCATGAGCAGTTAGCCGTATAGAAACTTAAAGATGGTCCCTGAGTAACTTTGCTCTTGAATCACAGCTATAGGAAAGCATGGCTTAATAATGTCTGTGTCAGTTGGACAGCATTTATTATCTGCTTCCTGATTTCAACAGCTAGCATTCTTAATTAGGTACCTTAATTAGCTGTATCCGTTAGCTAACTCATAGCAACCAAAAAATAAGCAGCATTCAACCTGGTTAGGAAATCATTCTGGGAGCCTTTGGGAGGTGAGATTGAGTGGTAACTGCTTTGCAAAAATTGTTTTGTTTTTTTTAAACTCATGCCTATCTTCCAGAAAGAGAGAATTTTTTTCCAGAAATTAAAAACTTGGTCTGTTTCGTGCCTTCTGACAAGGGGCACACAAGCCTGAAACTTTTGAAGATTAAAAGCATCTTCCTATAAGCTTACTTTTTGAAGAGAATAAAAACTTTAGCAGATTAATCCCAATCTTGAAAAATGGGAAGCTTGTGTATTTTTCTTCTAGCTTCAGAAAGAAAAGTTTAGAACATCATTGAAAATATGTCAGAACTTCACTTGGTTACCTGTAGATCTGTCCCAATAGTAGCTTACTGGGACATAAACAACCTAGTAGCTTGCTGCCATTGACTAGTGACCGATCCTGTCTCTAGCCTTTTACTGGCAAAGGCTAGTAGAACATCTGGCTTTGTGGAACATCTGCTGAGGACTTGTACAAGCCGCTTTATTGTGCTAGCAAGGAACAAGAAGCAATCCCTGCGCAAAAAAATGAAAATGGGAAGGTACAAGGGTTGGGTCTTTTGCAAGTCTGGTAAGCACCAGAGGTGGTTCTAGGAAGGAGGAACTTTGCGAAATGGGCTTGGAAGGGGCCTTCAACCCTTTCAGCCTTTCCACAGTTGACCATGCCTGTGGCATAGGTATTAGGATCACACAGAAAAGTAGATTTTTGGATGCAATTCAAAGATTTGACCACAGGAACTGGTCTGTTCTAAGCAATAACATCCACTTAATAGAATTGAAACAGTTTGTATGAAGTTGTTTAAGACTGGTATAGAATGTGTGAAATAAATATATCACTATTTTCTAGTTTATACATTAATCTAACTGAAAGAGAATTAACAAATTATGCAGCCAGTCTTAAAGAGAACTCCTTTATAATTTCAAAACACTTCTTTTTAAAAAGAGTGCTTGTAAAGTTACTAGAACTATATTTTAAAGTTTTTTTTTTTTATTTTCTGTATCTTAAGTACATTTAATACAAGTTCTTTCTACATAAAAGCAATGTTAAGCAAGTTAGCCATAAATGTAGTTGCTAAAGACCTGCTAATATGTACTTGATGCATAAAATTGGCTTCTTTAATAGCAGACAGATCTTTGGAATAGGCTAATACTACTTGTTGCTAATGCATACTGATCTGTTCAGTGGAAGTATTCTAAAATTAATTTATTTGATGGAAAGAAAACTTCAACTATTATTAGGTGAAGATGTGGGATGTTTTAGTTACTTGATCCTGCCCATTTCACTAAGCGTGGTGTTTATTGCTGACGGAAATCCTCCAGCTTAATTCTCTAAAGAGGGTTCTATGACTGTCATGTAGTTGGGCTGTGTCATGTGCATGCTTCACTCTGCCTGAAGCCTTAATGACTTGTTTCAGGATTAATCCAATACTAGTAAGAAACAGGATTTGAGGTCTTACACAAAGCTGGGATGAAGCAACTGTCAGTTTCCTCTTTCAATTCTTGATACGTGAAGAATCAGCAGAGAGGAATGACTTGATTTTTCTTAATCATGAGTGACCAAGACTATGAAGAAAGTGGGCCAAATCCGAGTGAGTCTCTTTTTAAAAAACAATACCAAGGTTCTAATGACTCTTTTACTGAAATAGCAGGTTCTATACTTCCAGCTATATTACGAAGAATTTATAAAGAGCTTTTGCAGTGTGTTTTCATTGGAAGTAGACTCTGCTTGATTATAATAGTAGCCTGAGTAAAGGAAAACTAAAATTTAGTGATGTTGATAAAGTAACTGATGGATGTAGTATTGGAATCCTTCATTATGTAAAGAGGTTTACACGGGGCTTAAGTACACATTGTTCTGCTTTTCAATATAACTTATATAAATTGTGCTAGTCATTCATAAAAATAATGCAAGAAATTGGTGAGATAGTAAATATATTTAGACATTTATGTACTAAAAAAATAACCTGTGACTTTGAAGTAGATTGCACTGAATTCTTAAACCTGTCTTATGCAAAAATTAAGAGGCAAGAAGTGTTCAAACAAGGTTATTGAGCCTTTCTTAGGCATTTAATTAAAGCAAGGTAGTGGTTTTTGAAAACTTGAGCTTATGTTAGAGCTCTAAAGAATACTTCTATATTTTTTTTTTTTCCATTAGGAGTGGTAAGAAATTTTTAAGGTTGTCTGGGTTCTCTTTAGTTGCCTTACAATAAAAAATATGGACACATAGGAAGTAAATATGCATGATAGAGAAGATAGAATTACAGTTTTCACCACAGGCAGCTTGTTTGGACATGATACTTCTATACATCAGTGTTAGTGACTTGTAAACGTTATGTATTTTTACCTTAAAAATGAACAGTGAATGCTTGTTTACCCTTGTGCAAACAGGATCTTCATGTTCTCAGTTTGTAGCGGTTTGTTTTTACTGTGACTGAATGCTAAGTTAATGAAAATGTTATCATAGTTTTCATTAAAAACTGTTATTTTTCACCTGTTATCTGGCTGACCAGAACCTACTTCAAGGTACATGGACTATGATTAAGAGTTGCCCTTTGAAAACTATGAAAGATTAGGACTTCTCTGGGAAGTATTATTCTTCAACTGCATTCTGCTGTAGACAGCAGCATATAAAGTTAGAAATTTCTAGTGGGAAACAGACTTTTTAGTTTTATACATCTACTTATTTAGAGAGCAGCTATAATACGTTACCATAGCCAAGCTAATTTATGTGAGGCCATGTGGTTCAAAGGTTTTAGATCATTCTCACTTCTTTGAACACTACCTGTATTCTTTTGCCATATAAAAAGAATCTGCTTTTATTTTTCAGGTAGATGTTAAACTCTTACAGCATGACAGGAGACATAGATGCTTGCTTTTTTGGACAAAATGTATTTGAATACAAAAGCAAGTAGGAAAACTTCTTGAATGTGAACAATAATGACAGACATAGTGTGGGACAGCAAGGAAGCAGTGAATCTTGAAAGGATTTAGGGGTCAAGCAGGAATAGAATAGCATGAGCTTGGCTTAATGCTGTGGTAAAGAGGGCTAGCCTGATCCTTGGAGTAGAGGTGATGATTATACTTCTGTAAATAGCATGATTGAGACTGGTGTTAGAAGGCTGTATTTAATTTTTTGAAGTTTGAAAATTTTTTTTATAACTTAAACTGGAGAAAATGTTGCCTCAAAAGTGATTAAAGTTAGGAAAATGTTTTATGAACTTTAACTGTTTCCATTTTTCAAAAGGAAGCTTGAGATGATTTGAAAAGTGTAGTTACCTTCACCGATAGAAAATACTGTGTGAGTGGTTAAATTTGGAAGGTGTACTAGGATGTTACAGGTAGAAGTTTGAAAAGAGCCAAACTTAAATAGAAATAAGGAACACTTTGTTTAAGATTTTTCTAGAAATTAAAAAAAAAAACTTTAATAAAAATCCTATCAACTTATCTTTATATTTCAATTCTGAAAACATCAAGATAGATACTGAGATTTGACCAGTGTTTTTTTCAAAGTTATAGAGCCTGATGCAGAAATGCAGTTCTGCAACCTGGGGAAAGACAAGAAATCAGATTAGATGGTCTAATATTTTTATCTTTAATCTCTTGAACAGGTATCCTAGTGAAATTTTAAGACCACTTAAATGATCATTTCCTTCTACCCCAAGCATTGCTCATCCACTTTCCTTAAGAGAAGATCCCTGTAACACTTTTTTTTCATACTCTACCTCTTGCTTTGGGGTGAGGGAAGGGGGGAAACCAACCACTGTAGTTCTATGATTTAGTAATATAATATTGGCATTAATGCCGAGGAAGTGGTTTTGCTTACACTGGTTGCTCAGTCCTACACTGGTGTCTCTAGTGACAGCACAAGCAGTTGTGTAGTGAACACACAAACTTACCTGGATTAAAAGTATCAGCAAGAATAAAAACAAAAGCAAAACCAGTCTCCCAACTCAGCATTAAGCACACACCACTGCTGCATTTGTAATAAATAGTTCTGTTTGCATGAGGAACAGTGTGATACCGGGACACAAATGGGTGAGTAGTAAGTGAGAGGAGAATGAGAGGGCTACCTCTTTGGCAAAGGTGGCTTTTGTCTGTTTAAGGTATACTGTTGGATTCTGTCTTACAGTGTATAAAATAGACCAGTTTGGATCAGCTTAGAAATTTTTAACTGGTAACATATCTTAGAGTAGTCTACCTGTCAGTGTTTGTGAGGATCGCTGCTCTGAAACTTCTGAGAGAGATGAATTTGAACAAAGCACCATCTTTTGCCTCTGACCAACACTCTGAATTGCGATATGCAGATATTTCTGACGTAAGTTTTGTTTGGTGTATGGGAATGTTAATGAGAAATCATCTGATGGCATTGGCAGTTCTAAACTTGAGGCTAGCACAACTCTGGGATTGTTTGTGATGACTTGTGTGGGTTACGCTGCATTGGCGACTGGGGGGCTGGGGTGTATGGGAGTGCATATTGTGGTCATCTGCATGAATGCTCTGAATATGTCCTCCCAAACTTGAGACATGTCTTCTACTTTCTCTGCTTGCAGCTGTATATCTCATGTAGAAGAGAAAATGTAATTTGTTGCAGATAATTTCCATGTAAATATAGCTACACCCATCACAGTGCTTCAGTATCTGTAGAAATCAAGAGTAGGCATTTTTGCGTGTCCCATGAAAACACTAGACAGACTTCTAGGAAAGGTACTTTAGTTATGGTTTTAGTCTACCTACTAGTCCATCAGTAAGCACAGAACTGTGCTATATGAACATTTCATAACAGACTAAAAATAGTAATACTAATTTTTTAAGTAGTATTTGTGGGGGGAACAGATTTATTTCTATGGCTAAGACTTTGATCACCGTATGTTGGGTGGAACGGTGTGCCACATCAACAGGTGGGTGTTTTGTGTGTGTTGTAAGACAGAGGAAACATTACAATGTATACCATATTCAAGCCTACAGAAGTTTTTTTTTGTTGTTTTATTTTGCCTTTCTTATGGATCTTTTAATACCAGTAGTGGTCCAAGATGAAACACTGGCTCAGATAGATAAATAATCTAGTCCAGATTTAAGGTTTTTGCCTATAAGCCCTCATAACTTGAATTACTTTCAGAAATCAAGCAACAGTGTATATATCTTTTGAGTGCTTTACTTGCAGAAGCTTTAATTGGATTCCAGAAGACATGTGCAGCTTAGGGTAATGTCTAAAACTACATTGGAAGCTATAATTTTTATTGTGTGTTTAACTCTCCTGATAAACATTTGAGTTGACACAATTTCAAAGAAGCTTGAGAGAAAGGTGATTTGCTTGTCGAGCATTGGAACAAGCTGCCCAGGGAAGTGGTTGAGTCACCATCCCTGGAGGCATTTAAAAGATCTGTAGATGTGGCACTTAGGGACATGGTTTAGTGGTGGACTTGGTAGTGTTAGGTTAACAGTTGGACTCTGATCTTAAGGATCTTTTCCAACTAAAATGATTCTATGATTTGATTATTTTAAGCTCCCTCATAGAATTAAAGGAATAGGTTTAAAACATAAAGCTAAAGTAAATGGCTTGAGACTTACTAGTGGAATGAGGTACCTGTTTCTATATATTCCATGTTACCTCAGTGGAAGCAACTGAAATTAGTTTCTTTTCTATTTGCTCTATTCCACTTGATGCACCAGAGGTGATGCCTACAGCATTTGTGAAAAGTGTAAATTCTGTCTGTCTTTTTTTAGTTCTGGTTTTCTAAGTAATCCCTTCTTTTGAAGAAGGGGTGAGCTAAAGATTGGGATAGTAGCTGATTTCATTAACCTCACCATACTTGTTGACTGTTTGTTGAGATCCTAAAAGTAGTTCTTTCTGCTGGATGGTGTAATACCTCTCACAGAATCACAGAATCATTAAGGT